>NW_025765338.1:0-196556 GCF_003918875.1 Haliotis rubra
CCCACAGCTGCTGGGTCAAGGGTCTTCCTGTTCAGGTGAACCATTTTCAATGACGCAAGATGTGACAAAGGTAAACATCATTACATGTGAAAAAGATACCATGATCAGTATGTGTAAGGAATAGGAACTGTATTGGCATCCCTGTCATTGGCATGGAACATTCTGTTTCGACATAGCATATGGAAACAACTGACCTGGGATAGCGTTTCCTCAAGATGTACATGTTGGAGTGATACACTGTCATCGTATTATGTCCGCAAGTCATCATCTAAAAGCGCATGTTGTGTCCTCTAAATCGCCTTCATGCTAAAATCACAGGATCTCTAAAGGGTGCTTGAATATGTCGTCAAAATGAACACATAGTTTTATTTCATGAATCCTGAGCACACATTCAACACCGTATTTTACTCAAAGCCGCAGAGAAACAACACACTGTGTATCGTGTCTTATAAGGAGCAATGAAGCGTCTCAACGCTAAATTCTGATATCGCTTATACAATTAGGTTTCCTTAATCATTATTTCCTCATAAATAATTTCAGAATTTTCTCTCTGATCCTCACTAAATGTCGGACAACATTATAATATTCTAAAGTGAAGCTTAACTGCATATGTTATGGAAACCCAAAGCAATATCCTATTGATATCAGCTTCAAACAGGCACAGTGTTACACTTTCACTTTCAGTATCCAATCAATCTCCGCTGGTCCAACTGGAATGATGTTCTTTCTGGCATGTACCGCTATGCCTGGGAGGTATTTAAACTACAGGTGGATGGGAACCAGGTTCTGAAGGAGTATGAACCCTTGAATCCCATATATGGACCTGTTGAAGTCAATCAGTCGTCATCTGCCTCCAACTCCTTGCAAGCCATCTACACACCAACTGCTCCTGGAGTGTACTCCTTCATCCTTAAGGCCTCGGACAAGGCAAATAACTCTGCTTAATAAATTTGCTTAATATAAAGGCAAAATAACCGTACCAATCAAAGTCAATGGTTGATAATTGTTTGGGACAATGTGCCATCAAAGGACGTTTCTGCTAAGTCTCACAAACCTGTCTCTTCTATCCCATGCATCTAGGTATCCTTGGTTCTCCTATCCCATGTATTTAGGGCTTGTTGGTTTCGTTGTATCCCCCAAATGTAGGCTTTTTTTTCTTCTTTCCCATGTGTGTTAAGCTGCTAGTTTCGTCCGTTCCGCCCACATCAGTTTGCTTGCTCCATCTGGCCCAATTACGGACTGCATGTTTCTATATCCCACTATTTGACTGCATGTTGGACTACATGTTTATATACAAATCACGAAACACACGCACTGCTGATGGGTATTATTTACATCGTATCTTTGCAAATCAATAAATTTTACTTTTCATTTCAAACAGAGTAGGTCTCATGCTTTTGCACAATTATTTCTTAATCCAAAGCTTGAAGACAATTTGTAAAAAGAATTAAACCACATAACATAACACATTACCATGTACAACAATTAGCAGGAATGAGTAATGTAATAGCCAAATTTAACACTATCATAAACACCAAACTCGGTATACTTCATTTTGCCCCTATGTTTATTCAGCTAGTCCGACTTGGGAGAGACTTTTGTCACTTTTTGCTGGTTCTTTAAGTCTGGTTGTAGGCACACAATTGCAAACACGTTGTGGTGCTATTCATATTTGACACAACAGTAAATTCAAGTGTTACTGAAAAGACGCCATGGTCATATATAAATAGAATTTCAGTCACTATAACAAAAAGAATTTTTTTTGATAGACAGAAAGCTTCCCGGGCTGATTTGGTTTCTTCTATCAATTCATGTCTCGGCATGTTTGGGTTTTTGACAAAGGCAAAGGACTTGTGTGAATTTAAATATTTGAAATGTGTGCTGGTTACGCCTGCATTCGTATTGATCCTTTTCAAAATAGTTTCATAATAGCAGTTTTATGTTTGTATATTCATTGATTACATGTGCTGTGACAACAACCAATTCGTGGTCGTTTTTTCCAATGATGGCAGCAAACCGTACTGAATATCTATGTTTATGTGTGCTGTCAACAGTATGTTTCCATTATGGCTATGTCTGAATAGGGCCAAAAAACTTTTGAATGTAAAGAATACTTACCAGGTGACACACATATTTCATACCAGTAGTTGTAGCAGTACTGGCTCTAGAGGAAAGATAGTGGCGGTAGTAGTGGTGGTGTTGGAGTCGTTGTGGTGATGATAGAGATAGTAATATTGGTGGTGATAGTAGTAGTTGTAGTAGTAGTAGTAGCGGTAATTTGGGTAGTGGTTGTGGTAGTAGTAGTAGTGCTCCCACCACTACTACAAAACTAAAAAAGCTTCTTGTTAATGAATAGAACAACAACAAAGCCATAACCACCCCATATCACACATAAAGGGCTGGACGTATTTGTTTTAAGCAGAGGGTTTCTGGTCAAATATAGCACTAACGAAATGATCTAAAATAGTCAAGTTTTCAATTTCAACCAACGTTATGATTCTTTTGAAAGGTTTTAGCATGCATATAGTCGTCAAGGTGTTTCATGGAAACTGCTCTTCATTGTCAGGAGAAAAAATGATGATGTAAAAAAGTTAACCAATACCACTCGACGGGAGGGTTCATGGCCGGGAAGGCTAAAATCGTGACGCTTCTCCGTTAAATGAGCGTAGCCGTCGCGGTACTTGCAATACAATGTTCTGGCTGAAGGAACACGGCGCGCCTCACTCGCAGGCTTTGACTATTTACAAAGACAACAGGATTAACGTGGATGCTATTTAATATGGGCACACATAAATAAATGTATTTACACATTTTCACGTCTATTCTTCATTATACATTTTTTTTAATTCGGCATTAAATTGTCATTTTCCATAATAAAGCACATTTCTGTCAATCTACTTCGAGGTTACGTCAATTTGAGCAGCCTCTGTGAACTTCCAATAACTGGTGTCTCCCTTCTGTCATCACGATTATGTGTATGAGGGTTCGGTGTCAGTTTGCAACTTGAATATAACATTATAGCAATGTTTTGAGAAGACAGTTATCTACTCCCCACATTTATTAAGCTTACCGATAATTATTGTGCTCAGATTGGGTCTTTTTCTAATCAAATACATCTGACCAAGCGCTACAGTAGTACAAATCGTGTTGTTTCTGTCGGGTTTTTTAAATGGTACGATGGTGTATTGCGTTGCCTGGGGATGCACGGCATCATCGAACATGGGAGAGAACCACCATTTCTTCCGTTTTCCAAGTGAAATGACAGATTTCGGCAGGAGAAATGCGCCGATCATTCCGAGTCGGACGCATATGAAAGAGACATGCACGCATTGAGTATGGAAATCCCCAAGCTAGGCTGAAGAAGGGAAAAGTACCCACGACATTCATTTATACTCCATCATTCCCTGTAACAACTTACTGTCAGTGGTATTTTTAACATAGATTAAATCAAGTCCGATTGCCAGTCGAATTGCCCCCTCTACAAAATGACCCAGCAAATTTGGTCAAATTGCCCCATAGGGGTAGTCAAAATGCCCCAATTTATTTAAATGAATAAATATAGGCCATAAATGCATAGTTTGTCAACTTTGATATTATGTTCTTCATATATACATAGTTATGAGTTTACTGATGAAACATTTGTCAGAAATATTACGTTTATATGAAGAACATAATATCATAATAAGTTGACAAAAAGTATGCATTTACGGCATATATGCAATCATCATAAATAAATTTAAACAAATTAGAATGAATGACCAAATTTGCTGGGGTATTTTTTAGCTGGGGCAGTTCGACTGGTACACATGAGAGATATATTATCAAAATCAGTAAGAGATTTCTTATGAGCTTGAAAATGTTTCGTTATAACGTTCTTTTGGTTTGAGCCCTAAATGATGCAGTCAACTCGAAACATTGCCGAATACAACGGCAAAATCATGAAGTACTTGTTGCTTTCATTGTTTTCCATTTTGTCCATTACGCACGTCGGCATCAGACTCGCTATTTGTCAGTAGTGTGTGCCGTGAAAGTTGTTCTGTATTCTCATTATTGACAGGATGTCATTCTACAGCTATGACCGAGTAAACCATAACTATTTCCATAACCAAACAATGGGGAAAGATATCGCTGTCCTGACTAGTATTTTTACAATTCACCAGTTTTCGGGGAATAACTTATCTGTGTCAGCGAATATTATCTCTGCCTGACTAGGTTGGGATCTTGTATCGATACTTTTTCAACAAAATAATTCCAGTGTAATTTTTGAAGCAGATAATTTTATTTTCCCTCGTCTGAAGCATAATTATTTAACATCTAACATCCATTTCAGAAATTATATCAGCAACATCTTTTACTGCTTCAGAATCCACGGACACTGTTAAGTTGTGAGGTAAAAATCAAAGAGGAAGCTCATCAGCAACAGGCACTTATGACGTCATGTCACGTGATAGCCCTCTGCTCATTTACTGTCGGGTGTTTCCGTAAAAGGCGGAAATACGAGTACGTTTTTTGTGTTTTTATTGCTATTTTACAATTTTTTTGTTCAATTTTAATCACGGAATGTGACTTTTAGAATACCCTTTACAATATATTTAAAGTTTTGTTTTCGTTCGTATTCTCCTTTAAATAAAGTTCTAAACAAGCGAAGAAGATAAATACTCTATTTTAATAATGTTTTGAAAAGAAATCTGTCTAATCCCGACATGGATTATGCTTCCCGGCACGGTATGTTTAGCTTTGGCGGTACTCCCCTACTCTCTCGAAATAAGCTCTCCCAAGAAATCCAAAATATAAATTTTAGCCTTACCGGGACATCTGAAAAATACGATCATCATTACGATTTTTTCTGCGCGTGGAGCTGGTCACTCATAACGCCCCGCACCGATCACCGTCTCAATCCCAAACTACAAAGCTGGCCTTGCCATCTCTAACCTCCTCCTCCTCCTCACAGATCACCGTCAACTGAGATCAAAACTCCACATCCCACAGGTCACTGCACCATGGCCCCCCACGGGCCAGGAAACACGCATTTGTTAACCTGTGTAACTTTCAGTGTATATAGCCTGTATAGACTCTAAAGACAATCCAGCTGTTGCTCGCTACAAAATCCAACCTTCTTTTTCTACTTTCTCACTTGTATATATGCTCTTTCCTCTAAATTTGTTTGTATTCTCATTTGTATATTGTGTACATTTCCCACCCCATACTCCCCCACCCACCCAACCATGACTTCCCTCTTTTGCCGCACTATTCTCCACTCCAACAAAAGATTTCACACCCTTACCTCCCCACTCCAAATTAACCCCATCCCCATAAACTTCGGTATGGACCTTGACTCCCTACTGCCATCCCAACCAACATCAAAACCACCACCCCCAGCGTCACAACCCCCAAGCAACACAACTAAATCCACTAAACGTCCACACATCTCTCCCTCTGAAAGCTCCCAATCAAACAAGAAACAATGCGACAAAGCCACCCCACCCCAAGCCCAAGACAACAAGCTCATACTCCTAGCCTTTGCCACAAACACTCACACTCCCCTCAATCACACATATTAAATCAATAAATTCGCCCTTTGCCTCAAAAACAACACAACATACAATACAAATACATAAACAATTAGCGCCGAGGCTTTAATATCACATTCACGGACAAACAATCACTAAACAACACACTAAAACACACTCTCATAGACGGCGGCAATTAATTGTTGGCAGTACCCACGTTGGCAAACATCAGTTCAGGGAGTCATATACATAGACACAAGGGAAACTGAATCAGACATCAAACCCACCACCTATAACCCTAACACACAAACAACCTTCCTTACATTCGACACCACTACACTTCCCACCACATTACATTCGGCGCTCTCACTTACAAGGTACATCCAACTCGCAAAATCCACAACAATGCAAATTTTTGTTTCTCATTTTCACATATATCCGACTACCTATGCTTTGTCCAAAATGCGGGTCGGACACACACACACACTTGATGAATGTCTACAACAAAATTACTGCATTCACTGCAACACACTCGGCCACACTGCTTCACAAAAACACATGTCCCATCAAACAAAAACACATTCTCAAACTCAACAAACACATTAAAACACCGACCTGCCCAAACCAGCACGCACAATACTCTCATATATCTCATCCTCTCAACCACATCATCCTCTCCCCCCCTACACCTACACCTCCTCCTCCCCAACTCATCATTCTATTTCCCTCCCCAAACCTAAACCCACCAAACACTGCAAGTGATAAGACAAGTACATGGTGTCAGAAGTGACTCTACCCATCCTAGCATCTGTCTATCCTCAAGATGGAACGTTTGTATCCACCTAAAGCTCTGGAACTTAATGGAAATCTCAGTGAAAACTGGGGTAGATACATTGCCATGGTCTACCCCCAGACATTTCATGGGTAAAGTGGATCATGCATTCCCACACTTGGATATTTGTCAGTGGTTTTAGGTAGGAGCGAATCCTTAAAGTCAAGATGGTACCCTGCACTCAAACGTGTAATATAGTTACACAATCGTCGTTTGATTATGAACATTTATTTGTAAATGAAATCTTACGTCTCAACATCATCGAATATTACTTCATCGCAGACTGCTTAAAGCGACTCTTCAAATTCACGTGCAAATGAATGCGCACACCCTTTGCTCAAATCGACAGTGAAACGAACGCTGGACTCGAAAGAAAATCAATCAATGCAATTAAGTTTCACCAACTCTTGGTGCTCCTATATTTTCGGCATTTGCTGCACATTTCAGAACACTCAGAAAAATAGATAACCAGCATGACGTGACACAATCATCTAGTTCGTCTGTTCCCAGAGATCGTAATCAACTCCAGACAAGCAACGTCTTAATCCAACGTTGAAATACGTGTTATCATAAAGTGGATACCTTTCTTGAATGCTTTCATCAATTGATTGTATTATCACTCGCGTTTTGGATATTAAATCGTAAATTCAATGCAAATGGAATTAAGGAAGCTTTTCCTTGTATGCACAATGCACATAGCTATTTGGCAGCTATTGTTTGCGTTGATTGTCATTGTGACATTATCTGCCGATGGTTATGGTTAAGTCACTTACCCTGACCATTGGACGCTGAAATCGACAAGGATCCCAAGAAGTACTACCGAAAGGAGAAAGGGTATCTTCATTTTTCACTCTTTGCCCCAACACCCTTAAACATCTGACTCAAATCTCACCAGTTTTCTCACCAGAGTGTTGAATACACAGCAGTTGTACACCGACTGCCGAGAGCGCGATGTGTGGGTTGTTAAAACCCAACAATGCAGGAGGTGAAGTTCAGTCTTCAATATTTCATATTGCTTTGAGATAGCAACTTGAGGGCACACCTGTAGAAGCGAAAATCCAGTAATAAAGCTATTCAAATGGAACAAAGCATCGCAACAGGCCACATTTCTAAAAGTAGCAATGTGTTACTATGAACTACAGCAAAGAAAACTTATGCAAACTTCAATTTAACTTTGACTCTCTGGATCAACTGAACCTCAAGTAATAACTGAATAGTAAATCTAAATCACAATGCTGTCTTAACAATATCAATGTACTGAATTTGACTTTGTGCCATGGTATAATCTGTATCGTGTCATAACAACGCTCTAAGTGGTGTCACTTTAAATTAGTGAAGGTGATGTTTATTTGTTTGTTGTTCAACGCTGTGCTCAGAAATATTCCAGCTATAAGGAGGCAATTACGGACTGCATGTTTCCTATATCCAACTATTTGGACTACATGTTGGACTACATGTTTATATACAAATCACGAAACACACGCACTGCTGATGGGTATTATTTACATCGTATCTTTGCAAATCAATAAACTTTACTTTTCATTTCAAACAGAGTAGGTCTCATGCTTTTGCACAATTATTTCTTAATCCAGGCTTCTTGAAGAAAATTTGTAAAAAGAATTAAACCACATAACATAACACATTACCTTGTACAACAATTAGCAGGAATGAGTAATGTAATAGCTAAATTTAACACTATCATAAACACCAAACTCGGTATACTTTATTTTGCCCCTACGTTTATTCAGCTAGTCCGACTTGGGAGAGACTTTTGTCACTTCTTGCTGGTTCTTTAAGTCTGGTTGTAGGCACACAATTGCAAACACGTTGTGGTGCTATTCATATTTGACACAACAGTAAATTCAAGTGTTACTGAAAAGACGCCATGGTCATATATAAATATAATTTCAGTCACTATAACAAAAAGAATCTTTTTGGATAGACAGAAGGCTTCCCGGGCTGATTTGGTTTCTTCTATCAATTCATGTCTCGGCATGTTTGGTTTTGACAAAGGCAAAGGACTAGTGTGAATTTAACTATTTGAAATGTGTGCTTGTTACGCCTTGGCATCTGTATTGATCTTTTCAAAATAGTTTTTATAATAGCAGCTATATGTTTGTATATTCATTGATTACATGTGCTGTGACAACAACCAATTCGTGGTCGTTTTTCCAATGATGGCAGCAAACCGTACTGAATGTCTATGTTTATGTGTGCTGTCAACAGTATGTTTCCATTATGGCTATATGTCTGAATAGGGCCAAAACTTTTGAATGTAAAGAATACTTACCAGGTGACACACATATTTTCATACCAGTAGTTGTAGCAGTACTGGCTCTAGAGGAAAGATAGTGGCGGTAGTAGTGAGGTGGTGGTGGTGTTGTTGGAGTCGTTGTGGTGATGATAGGAGATAGTAATATTGGTGGTGATAGTAATAGTTGTAGCGGTAATTGGGGTAGTGGTTGTGGTAGTAGTGCTACTACCACTACTACAAAACTAAAAACTTCTTGTTAATGAGTAGAACAACAACAACGCCATAACCACCCCATATATCATACATAAAGGGCTGGACGTATTTGTTTTAAACCAGAGGGTTTCTGGTCAAATATAGCACTAACGAAATGATCTGAAATAGTCAAGTTTTCAATTTCAACCAACGTTATGATTCTTTGAAAGGTTTTAGCATGCATATAGTCGTAAAGGTGTTTCATGGAAACTGCTCTTCATTGTCGGGAGAAAAATGATGATGTAAAAAAGTTAACCAATACCACCCGACAGGAGGGTTCATGGCCGGGAAGGCTCAAATTGTGACGCTTCTCCGTTAAAAGAGGGTAGCCGTCGCGGTAACTTGCAATACAATGTTCTGGCTGAAGGAACACGGCGCGCCTCACTCGCAGGCTTTGACTATTTACAAAGACAACAGGATTAACGTGGATGCTATTTAATATGCACACATAAAATAAATGTATTTACACATTTCACGTCTATTCTTCATTATACATTTTCTTTAATTCGGCATTAAATTGTCATTTTTCCATAGTAAAGCACATTTCTGTCAATCTACTTCGAGTTGACGTCAAGTTGAGTAGTTCAGACACGTGGACTGTGGAGGCGATGTCCCCTGATGAAGTGTTTCACAAATCGTCCTTCAGGGTTTGAGTCGGAAGTCTAACGACTTCGTAGACGTTTGGGTGTTTCTGCCTTGTCCCCTTGTTGATCTTGTGGTGATCTTGGCGATGATGTTAATTTGGCTTAAAAGCATCTACTTCGAAGATGAAGTTTGATCCGTATGATTGTGGTTGAGCTCTGCTGTCTGAAGTTGGTCTCCACTTGACTCGATACATGCCAAACACCCAGCCTCTGTGCACTTCCAATAACTAGTGTCTCCTTCTGGGTCCATCCTGAATATGTGTATGAGGGTTCGGTGTCAGTTTGCAACTTAAATATAACATTATAGCAATGTTTTGAAAAAGACAGTTATCTACTCCCACTATTTATTAAGCTTACCGATAATTATTATTGTGCTCAGATGGGTGTTTTTCTAATCAAATACATCTGGAAATACAAACGCCACTTAAATAAAGTTCTAAACAAACGAACAAGATAAATACGCTATTATCATAATGTTTTGAAAAGAAATCTATGTTCTCATGGATTATGCCTAGTGACTATTATTCTAATGTTTTTATAATAAAAATGCATCTGAAATACAAACGCCACTTAAATAAATAAGTTCTAAACAAGCTAAGAAGATAAATACTCTATTTTAATAATGTTCTGAAAAGAAATCTGGTCGAATCCAGACATGGATTATAGCTTCCCGGCACGGTATGTTTAGCTTCATGAAACTTCCCTACTCCCTTGGAAATTAGCTCTCCTGGGAATCCAAAATATAAATTTTAGCCTTACCGGGACATCTGAAAATATATTTGAGTCTTCTCGGCACGACACCGACGGGAGTCGCCCGTTACCATGATACCCACGGAGGAAACTCTTGAGCCTGGTGGCAGCCGTGGCGGAGGTACGGTATCCAGGGGGTACCTGATAGCCGTGGCTCAAAGCCAAAAGCCGATACATGCCTGCCTTCATTGTATTTATCGCATAACCTTAATGTCGTGTTTGTTTGTGTGTGTAGTAGTAGTAGTAGCAGCAGCAGCAGCAGCAGTAGTAGTTGTAGTGAAATGTGTGTGAAGGTAGGGTAGCATTGACAATGATTTATGTAAAGAATTTATTCTTACGGATATACGTGTGGAGACGCATGTACAGATGGTAAATCGGATGTAAAGTTGAACAAAAACTATATAAATGTTTGGTCACTTCTGAGTTGAATAAATGGAAGTAAACGTTGACCAAAGGATGTATAAACTGTACGACTTATGTCTAGATTAATACAAAATAGTGAGCTCGTACAATTTTAGACTAAATTTGATATTTGCAAGTATTTGTAAAATATGCCTAGTCACAAGCTTTAGGCTAGTAACCATGACAGACGGCATGAAAGCGTTACTTCAGACCGAAAACAGTCGGAGAAAATGTTTTAAAAGACAAATCTAAAACACCACTATGATAACATCATCAAATATATCCCCATCGAATAGCCAGTTCTAAGTTCGTTTAATGCTTACCTTGGCAGTCAGACATGAGTGTTTATACTTGCCCTCTTTAATGTACATACCAGCAACTAAACCTTTTCTCATGAAACGACTACTTGCCATATAACTGGAGTCACGTTAGTGAATGGTTGCAATAACATGCATGTGATACCCCAGTGTTTGCTTACATATATACTCACCCATCAACAGTTTAGACTCACTGAAGTGTAAATGTAGCCACTTACACTTCAGTCAATTGTCCTAAACTAGATTTTGCAAAATATTCCATAATGTTTAAAGGAACTGTTTACACATGAACTGATGTATTGTAAAACTCAGTGAAAATTGACGAATGCTTAAAAACTTTACACCTAAACGAAGAAGTTGACATGCACGATATTTGCACATGCGTTTCAGCAATTTGATGCATAATCCCAGTGCAATCCATCTGCCTAAGGTTTTACAGTTGGTTCCCTCAAGTTAGTGGAGACATTCATTTTCGATGTAACCATATGTATATGCATAACATATAGTGAATGCTTTAATTGAGTCTAAACTTTTGATGAATAGTATAATGTCATAACCATTCTCACTTCACTCACGTAAATTGGTATTCTACGGCGCTTCATTAATTTGTACCTTGCACCATTGACTATTGAGAGTGGATGGGCTAGGGTTTTAAACACTGTGAACGCTGTGAACCGCTTTGCTTGTTTGGTGTATCGAGTAATCAGAGTTTGGACAAGTGATTGATATGTGCAACAATAGAATCGAGTGGTCGGGTTTGGCGTGTTGGTTGCGTAACGTACGTTGCAGGTGACGTTTAACATAAATCACCAGTTTGGTCCAGAAATAGCCGCTCTTTTGATCATATATCTGGGAGATGAGTGAATAACAACCCATCCTCGAAACAATTTCTGATTGCTTTTTGAGTGGTATTTATAATTTGGTACAGATGAACACACAAGAAAAAAAATGGTGATTTACATAAATTTACAAATGTGTAAATATCATATTTATAGAAATGTCCAAAGTTGTAAATGTGGACTTTTTTCGAGTAACAGTAACGATTTTTATGGATACACAGCTTCTTTATTGCACTAAACGAGGTCGATGTACAGCAGGATGACATTACTGATAATTATTGTGATAATAGATAATGGATTTATGAAGCTAGTGAAAGGGGGCGTTGAATTGCATAAACGTAAATATCCTTCCAAGTTTATCTTGCCTTGTTCATACGTTGTATCACGTGCCCGCTAACGGTAATATCATCTGGCTAACTGAAACGTCCCATCTGTTGCAATAAAGAAGTTGTCTATCTATAAGCAAAAATCCGTTCTGGCAATTCTAGTTTGGCAATCCTTGCATATCCGATGAATTTATTTTTAAAGACTTATCAAACAAAACGAGGAACCATTAGCGTTGCAATAGGTTTGTAAAATAACACCCGTTAGCACTGGGGCCCACTGCAAAGCTCTCGTAAGACTTACATCTCGTGAAAAGAAAGAAAACTTTTCCCGTGGCATTCGCACCTCCTATACTGTAAACATAGGAGGTACGAATGCTACGAGATATTCCACGAGATGCAAGGCTTAATAGAGCTTGAAGCTTTAATGGGCTCTGAACCCTCAGTTGCACATCTCTCTAAACATCACGCCAGATTTTTGTAATTTTGCAGGATGGTGCTTGTGGTAATAATGAGATTATACGAACATGTTCTCTCGTTGTTCACAGGCGTACACAACATCCTCCTTAGGCAAGTGAGTTTGTTCAGCGAATTGGCCTTTGTTCGCCAACGGTGAATGGGTACAAGGGTAGGATAGGACTGTAAACCGGTCTAGCGCCTCACCGGCAGCTTGGGTTATCCTGGCGTAATACAATGCCTTAGCCTTTGATATTGCCACAGGTGCGTGGAAAGGGGCGCTTTGTAAATGCCCATCATTATTATAGTATAGATATCCACTGGTCACCTGGTTGTATCGCCCACATTCCGAATCCGGAAAAAACTAAAAAGACATTTGTGGTATTTTATGTGCATTTTATTAGAAAAATCAGAGGTGAAGTTTTGTACAAACCAAACGGGAAATAACAATTTCGTAAAGGGAAACTGTTGACGTGGAGGAGTTACTGCCTCCTGCCCATCCCGGTGTCCGTAATTAA
Source organism: Haliotis rubra (assembly GCF_003918875.1). Classification (NCBI taxonomy): domain Eukaryota; kingdom Metazoa; phylum Mollusca; class Gastropoda; order Lepetellida; family Haliotidae; genus Haliotis; species Haliotis rubra. The sequence goes on from NW_025765338.1 coordinate 13,098, forward strand.
TCTACAGGTCATCAGGTGAACAGACGTATAAAGCGCTGCATGTCTTCTTGCTAAGGTCTGGCATATAAGCGTCTTGAGGAAACTACTCGAATAATGAGAAGCTCGCACACTCATTCTCCGAATGCTGTATTTACGCACCTTTATCCATATAACAACGCACCCATGCATACATACAAAACAGCGCACGGGTGGACGCACTCTCGTACATAGAGAAGGGACAAAGCAGACATATTATAAGTATCTTCCTTTTCATTACACTCGTATTACATGCTTGAATGTAAATCAGACAGGCTACATAAGACCTAAGACATGTTCTTGATCACCTTGAATGAGCGGCGTAGCATTTCTCTTGTGCCTGTCCACCTTTCGTAAAGGAATATTTGATTAGCTGCCCAGTTAGTTGGATCCTGTACCCTAAGGAAACATCGACTGCTGTACATTGTGGCGACACACCACCGACCAGCCAACTAAATAAATGGCCTAATCTATAAGCCTAGAAACACCCCCCATTGTCTTGACTTATTGGGACCACGTGGAAATATTATTTGTGTGGAGAATGTATGCTGTACCACATTGCACCATAGCCAGAAGTAATTATTACCAGAGTCACTGGATTGTCTGGCCCTGACTCGAATATTTACATCATCGCCGTCAAAAGGCTTAGTAATTACTGCGATGCGGTGTTAAAACAAGTGAACGGGCATTATGACCATTACGTCCAGTTCGTGTTTATCCAACTTTGACATAAGACGTTATTTGAGCAGAATAGCATTCTAACGACAATTCGTTAGTTGAGTAGCAGTGAAACCAAACCAAACTTTCATGACATCGTGAAACAGATGTGTCTCCTGTCAACAACCTGGAACTGCGACAGGCTCAACGAGAAGCGGCCTATGGTGAGATAGTATATAGTGGTACCACGATTATTGCAGGTGTCCTGTCAAGGCATGATGTAAATATATCGAGGTGATGGGAATACAAAAAAACATCTATGTCTACATGTACTAAGGTACTATAATAGTGTACCAAAACACGTCATTATGTATTTCAGGTGCAATGGGATAATACTCAAGAAACTCATCAGGCATCATACAATTGTCACCACATGGGAGAATAAAAGTAATGCATATATGTATTGTAAGATAAAGAAATTGGAAAGGATGGAACATTTGATTACTTGTATCCTATACTAGTTCTTCCAGTGTCCATATATATGGCTGAAATATTGCCGAGGTGACGGTGAAATTCTAACCTCCCTTACTCACTCCAGTGTTATGCAGTTTCAAGATTGGGAAACAATTCGCTACTTGTTTCCTATAAAGGCACATACTGAAGCCCCCTCCTGTACGCTTGCTGTGGTATGCATCAAGTTCAGCGTGCAACAAAAATTACTAAAATAATCTATTTTATACACAGAGCACTCTAATAGGTATGCAGAAACACATTCATTACATATTTCAGATAATATTGGGATAATGTCCCAGAAAAGAAACATAGCGAGGGGACGTAATTCATTGACCCCAGAGGGGAATGTCAAAATGTATATCTTATATATTTATTGTAATAGATAGAACATTTGGTCAGAATGAAGCAAATCACTACATGTAACCTGTAATGGCACGTGCCATCTTCAGCGATATACAGTTCCGATTTTTAGACTGAGTATCTTGGAAGAGATTAAGAACACCAGTCTGTGAACCATCTGTTCGCTATGGTTTTCATCGTTCAACGTAGCAAAGCTAAGAATTACAAAAGAAATCAGGAAACTTATTTCGATCAACGATTGTCCAAGTGGGACATCACTTGCCATTTCAGCGCTGGTAGTAGTAGTTTCCGTCGTCGCCGTCGCGTCGAGAGACCAGAATGAGGGCTCCGCTTCTTTCCACCACCTTCCTGAACGTGGGCCGCTTTGCCGGGACGGACCAGCTGTCACTAAATCAAGCCGGTAGTGACTGAAAACAGACACATTGGGTTGTACTCACACACGTATAACGTTCTTGGTACATATCTGTCACCAGATTAATTCGGGGTGGGATTCTGCGCATGGCGCAGTGTGCAACATAGCCACTGGCTCCGCTAGCCCGTGGTTAGTAAATATCCAGTCGGGCGAGTAAATCCTCCTGATCCACTATTACGATGGCTAAGCAGTAGAATTTTCAGGGTCATTTTGTTAATATATCACTCTCTCCGACTGGTTAGGATTATAATATCCCTTATAAATCATGTACAAGATTATGGCCTGATAAACATGGTCATCATGTCATGTAGCTTAAAGATAGTCATGCCGATCATGTCTCATTCTCATCTATTTTTTGTAATCTTTGCTTAGTTTCTACATTTAGAATTTCGGGCTAGTAGATTATTATGTGGATAGAAGTAACTTTGAGGCATAGCTAATACAGACTGGCTTGTAAAATTTGGAACTATTTGGTACACTGGCGAAGCACCTGTGGAATCATGCTGGCACTCATCGCGATGCCTCATGACACCATCGTGACCAACCACGTCATATTCGGATTAGTGTGGGTATTACTATCATCCTAAAGGTATGGTCATATGTCTTCGGTTGTTGGTGATCTGCAGCCTGAAAGATTGCTTTGGTGTATGGTCTATAATGGTTTTAGGATTTACATGCTAGTTTTGCATATATAGATGCGGTAGCAATGTCTTTCGTGCTCAGCGTTCAATACAATGTGTCATTAATTCCCCTAAAGATGCTTTAGTCATGGCCCGAAATACTGACGGTAACTGACTAAACGTTCTTAACACCCTCTCTCACTCGAAAGATTTTGACAACACCATCTCGGGGTGTACAATACGTAACTTGTCATGGCACGTTTCAACGATGAGGACACAGGCTCCACGCTTCCTGAGCAGGTATGATTCAGGGCACAAACTTTTACGTATGTCTGGCTATGTCTGTCTGTCTGTCTGTCTGTCACAATGCTGTCTGTATGACACGGGAGATGACTACGGGATGGATCAGTTTATCATAAAGATGTTTTCGGTTAGTTTCTGTTAAATGACAAGACTGGAAGCAGAAACATTTTATAGTTCTCTATTAGCAACAAACAAAATAGAAATTATGACCATTTCAGCCTGTTTATACTCATAATTGCATGCGCCAACGCTAAAATTTCGAAGCGATCGTAGCCGTTTTGACAGCAACATTCCATCTAAGATTAAAGTCATTCCGTACCAACCCGTTTGACGGGTTTACGGTTCGTACATCATCCTGGCAAAATCTAACTACATGGTTTCGTAAGCTTTGGCTGTTGACCTATCAGAGTTATCTTTATCTTTCTGGGGTAATAGAAATTATGTTCTTGTGTGGCGCGGAAATCTAAGTTCATCATTAGGGGCAAAGTCCCTTCCCAACCATCTTCCCCATCATGTGTGTATTGACATTTTACAGATACCGCGTATTGCTCGACGATGCGTTTTATAATGTGTATAACTGGAAACAAACACTAATCACATCGTTTATTGTTATTGATATTTCCACATGTACAACGTAATTAGCTAAATCTTCAAAATGCGGATTGGAAACATATTGAACATAATGATGGATAATTGATACTACCTTGGTCCTCTGCATGCTCTAGCCTCAGCCATTCGGTCCAATCTCTGCTCCCGTGCTGGTATATCACGACCTCTGATGTTGTCGTAAGTGGTTTCCACCTATAGATAGAAGTTAGCACTTTATACTTATAGTTGGAATCCCTTCCATATTCGTTTATAAACAAACTCCATGTTCCGAAAATCTATAACTAAGTCTGTATTTGGTTGTCGATGCGATCGCTGAATATTATAGTTACAATCCCGTGCTTTAACATGTTCAAGAAAATGTGGAAAATATATCCAGCTCGATTTTGGCATTGAGACGTTTGTTTATTATCATTTACTGTAACGGTAATAAGGAGCATATCTGCATGGTTTGACAACGTAGCTTATGCATGTAGCAGCCACGCACCGCGACTTCCCGACACCCAGACTACATCACACAGGCGTTCTCTGTTGTTTGTTTTCTAGACATTAATATATCACAGGACCACGCCCACACCTAGCCATCCTCTTCACACAGTACCTAGACACATCAACATATCACCGGACTCTTCATCCACACCCAGCCATGATTATCACCTGATACCTAGACACATCAACATATCACAGGACACCTCCACACGCAACCATGCTCCATCACTCTGATACCTGAACACATCCAACCATATCACGCTTTACAACCACACACAGCCATGCCCATCACCACAGTACCTGAACGCATCAACCATCTGGCGCACAACCACGCATGCTTATCACCTGATACCTAGACGCATCAACATATCTGGGACACGCCCACACCCAGCCATGCTTATCACTGATACCTAGACACATCAACATATCACAGCACACAACCACACACAACCATGCCCATCACCTGATACCTAGACGCATCAACATATCGTACACAACCACCTGTCCATGCCCATCACCTGATGCCTTGACACATTAACATATCACAGTAAACAATACACAGCCATGCCCATCACGCCTGATACCTAGTCACATCCAACCTATATCCTGACACACATACACCCAGCCATGCTCATCACCACAGTACCTAGACAAATTAATATATCTGGGACACATCCACACCCATGCATCCTTATCACCACAGTACCTAGTCACATCAACATATCACGGGACACGCCTACCACACGTAGCCATGCTCATCACCTGATACCTAGACACATTAATATATCACCTGACCACACCACACATAATACGCATATCCGCGATACCTAGACACATTAACACCCAGCCATGCTCATCACCTACCTGATACCCTAGACACATCAGCTTACTTCACCGGACGCATCCTGTTAATACATGCTCATCACCTGATACCTAGACACATCAACATATCACAGGACACATCCACGTCAGCCATGCTTATCACACCTGATACCTAGACACATCAACATATTACAGGACACATCCACGCACAGCCATACCCTCACCTGATACCTAGACACATCCAACATATCTGGGACATACGCCCACAGCCGTAATGCTCATCACCTGATACCAAGAGACATATTAATATATCACCGGGACGCATCCACACCCAGCCATGCTCATCACCTGATACCAAGACACATCAAGACATCTGGGACCACATCAACACACAGCTACAAATATCACCTGATACGTATTAACACATCAGCATCACCAGGAACACGAATACATGCACGCACCCACTGATAACATGACAAAACAGCACGATCACAGGACACATCCTCACTCACACATGTACGCATCGCCCGATCATTTAGACACATCAACATATCACCAAGGCACATACACATACCGCCTTCCACATCACCTGATACCCTAGACACATCCACATATCACGGGACGCATCCACACCCATCCATGCTCATCACCCTGCTACCTGAACCCCGCATCAACATATCACCCGGACGCATCCACAGCCAGCCATGTTCATCACCTGATACCTAGACACATCAACATATCACCGGACACATCCACCAGCAGCCATGCTTATCACCTGATACCTAGACACATCATCATATCACAGGACACATCTACACACAGCCATACCCATCACCTGATACCTAGACACATCAACCATATCGCCGGACACATACACGCCCAGCCATGCTCATCACCTGATACCAAGACACATCGCAAGACATCTGGGGACGCATCCACACACAGCTACAAAGTATCACCTGATAAGTAACACATCAGCATCACCGAACAACAGCCATGCACCACCTGATAACATGACAAAGCAACGCATCACAGGACACATCCTCACAGCCATACACATCACCTGATATTTAGACACATCAGACATATCACCAGGCACATACACATACCGCCTTCCACATCACCTGATACCTAGACACATCCAACATATCACAGGGCACGCATCAACAACCAGCCATGCTCATCACCTGCTACCTAGACACATCAGCATATCACCGGACGCATCAACAACCAGCCATGCTCATCACCTGATACCTAGGCACATCAACATATCACAGGACACATCCACACCGACCATGCTTATCACCTTGATACCTAGACGCATCATCATATCACAGGACACATCTACACACAGCCATGCCCATCACCTGATACCTAGACACATCAACATATCACCAGACACATACACACCCAGCCATGCTCATCACCTGATACCAAGACACATCAAGACATCACAGGACACATCAACACACAGCTACACACATCACCTGATACGTAACACATCAACATCACCGAACACAGCCATGCACATAACCTGATAACATGCGACAAAGCAACACATCTGGGATGCATCCTCACAGCCATGCACATCACTTCGATATTTGTGGGACACATCAACACATCACCGAGGCACATACACATATACCGCCTTCATTTTATCACCTGATACCTAGACGCATCAACATATCACAGGGACACCATCCACACCCAGCCATTGCATATCACACTGATACCTAGACACGCAAACATATCACCGGACGCATCAACCAACCAGCCATGCTCATCACCTGATACCTAGGGCACATCAACGTATCACAGGACACATCCACACCAGCCATGCTCATCACCTGATGCCTAGCCATATTAAAATATCACTGAAGACACATCCACGCACAGCCATGCTTATCACCCTGATACCTAGACACACATCAACATATCTTTGCCGGACTATCCATCACACAGCCGTTAGCGTCATCACCTGATACCTAGACACATCCAACATATCACAGGGACATCCACGCAGCCATGCTCATCACCTGATACCTAAGACACATCAACATATCACCTGACACATACACACCCAATGCATGCTCATCACCTGATACAGACCGCATCAGGACATCAAAGGGACACATCAACACACAGCTACTGTATCACCTGATACGTTACACATCAGCATCTACGAACACAGGCATGCGCACCACCTGAATATCATGACAAAGCAACACATCTGGGACGCATCCTCACACAAGACATGCGCATCACTTTCATACCGCCTTCCACATCACCTGATGCCTAGACACATCAACATATAACCACACAGCCACATACACGCTAAGCCACGCATATCACTTGATACCTAGACGCATCAACATATCACCAGACACACTTACACACTCCAGCCATGCGCATCACCTGATACCTAGACATAAACATATCACGGGACGCATCAACAACCACCCATGCTCATCACCTGACACCTAGACACATCAACATATTTTGGGACACATCCACAGACATCCCTACACAACGACTGATAGCATTACACATCATCAAGTCCCTTGGTATATGCCCACACATAGCCAGGCTGTATCACCTAGGACACATACGCACAGAATTCACATCCACGCTCAGATCAGCTGATAACCACGCACATCAGCACATGACACATTAACATAACCGGTCAGGTTCAAACACATCTTGGCGGATTAACACATCATCAGGCACATCTACACCATTAAATCATTTCAACCCTAAACTAGGCCGAATTCATACACAACCAGGAAACACCAGATATGTCAAACACACAACTATGCACATCCACACACACCCAGACACATCAGCAAACAAGCGGACACACTCAGCCACAACCAAACCTTACCCATGCAGAAGATCTCCCAGATCGTCACGCCATAGGACCACGCGTCACTCTTCTCATTAGCATCCTTAAGGACCTTTCGAGGCGCTCGGGGCTGTCCATTTAATGGGGATGCGGTCCTTCATCATAAAAGCATCAAAGTTTGAAAACCTTAGGTTTTATTTTGGCTTATCATTCTTTTTATGGAAGTGATAGGGATTACATCGTAGCAGAAATCGTGAATGCCCATAATCGAGTGTATAATGACAGTTTACCCAAAACATTAAAGAAAGATTGATTGTACTATAGCCATGTTTTAATTGACGGACAGCCGTGATTGTAATATGCATACTAATAGTCTTAATGAAGCTGACAGTTCCTGCACCCTTACCCTTTGTTGTCCTCGGAGGTCTCATCAACCCCTTTGGTCCAAGAAGCCTGCAACTTTGATCTCTCAGCAGGAAGGTCAACAGACGGTTACGTTGCAGCTAGTTGCGAGTGAACGATCTGAAACAAATACACAAGCTGAACACACACTCACATCCTAACTAGATTCTGTTCTATAACCCCAACTTCTTGAAGACACGTAGATTGAAACTAATCTCATCCAGTCATCGGGGATCAAGATTCATGTCCTTGTCCAGTAATGGTAGGGGCGAGGAATAATCAAGACGTATACTCTCTCTCACCACCATGTACTGTTATGGGATAACGTGACACATACTGACCATAGCCAGGTAGATCCAGACGGACAGACTGACCCCGGTATTTGAAGACCTATGAAGATGGATATACAGGCCTTGCCATTAAAGATAGTGAGGATTCATGTATTTGGTTTGGCCATTTCATAAACACGAGGGATTCGTGTATGGGGCTCCCAATTATAGAACATATTAAGGTTCTTGAATCGGGCTAGCCATTTCAAACACCAATGAAGATCCATGCATGGGGACCGCCATTCAAGACACGCATCAACATGGATATAAAGACCTTGTCTTTTCAAAAGTACGAAGAATAACAGAGAGGCTTCACATTTTCAGGAAGCAGGAAACTGTAAAGTTGACCGTTAAATTTTAAGAGGTATCCAAATCAATACACCCGACCTCACTCAGAATTTTATAACGCCTCAATGTCCACTCAGAGATCTAAACAATTGCATACACTGTGTTTTTAAGACTCCTTCTTCTCCACACACACCTGTGTTTTAAGACTCTTCACAATAACATCACCAAAAGCAATTAGGCATGCATCATTGGTTAAGCCAAAAATTATTTCCCATGTTGAGTAACCGTCAATCGTCGTAACGGTATCTACCTGATTTCCTTCCGTTTTTAGGTATTTAAAGTTTATGTTACTGCTACATTGACACTTTACCTTGAAGTCAGGGTACTCCATGGCACGTGCGATCTCAGGGCAAAGTTCTGTATCCTGTCAAAAGGGTTTCCTTCGGTGATGTTGGATCTCTGATTGGTCAGCCACTTGTCCAACTGCCCAGTCTCGCAGTACTCCAGCACCATGACGGGACCCACTGAGAGAGACACCACAGAAAGTAAGACACATGTTATACAGCCAGACACCAGACAGACACAGATACACCCACAGAGGTACATGTTATAATGGCAGACTGACAATTGAAGTTTTAAACAGACGTTCTACTGGAATCGATTTCAAGAATGGGCAAAATGACCATCATTTTCCAAAATCGAATGACCACAATTCAAATTCCACAGAGTGTACAAGACACAGTGGTCAAGGAAATTAAATACAATGGGTCGCACTCAAATCACTAAATTTTTGCCAAGTGAGAAACAAGCAGGTCCTGTCTTAAAGGTAGAACCTACCGTTAACATACTGTGCAGAATAAAGTTGTGTTTTTCGGGACATTTTAAACAGACCGATACTGGTTCGGCAATAGAGTAAAGCAACAACTCACAAGCATCGTTTTCCATGATGGCTCCTAAGAAGCCCAGCACATTGCAGTTGCTCACCGACCTGTCTTAGCAGCAAAGTTGATCTTCGCCAGCATCAAAAGGATGTCGTCCTCACTCTCCCGCACTGTGAAATGTTGACATAATGAACTTGACACCAGGACCATAACACACATGACACATACTAGGTTGAAATGTTATTCACATACAAATAGTTTTACCTTTCAGGACCTTTGCAGCCACTTCCTTGACGTTCTTGGGGTTCCATCCACTTGGCCTTGTAGATCTTTGCAAACTTGCCGGTAGCGATGACCTCTGTCAGGCTGATGTCTTCTGGAGGGACGTACCAGGGTTCTCCTCGAAAGTCCATACTGCCGTAGATGTAGATGTCGTCGTCCTTGGTGTATGTCGTGTTCTATAGCAGATAAAGGAGTTTCGCTAAAGTAAAGTTAGTTTGCCAAAGGTCTCTCATGTGGATATTGTATTGTGTATTGATTTTGTAATGCATTTTCATTTCCGCACAAACAAGACAGCAAGACTCTGAAGACACAGCTAAAAATGTAGAAGGTTTTATATCTCACATCATATGCCCATCTGCTGGCGCGATTCCTTTGTTTGACAGCTGTGGTAATCCAACTGGGGTCTCTACATGTGGTCTCTCCCTGTACTTCCGGTCCCGTCGAAGGAGACCGGCGAGAAAGCCAAGTTTGAATAGGACCAGTCCCACGATGACGAGAATCACTATGAGCAGGAGTAATACCCTGGATGAAAGCAAAGAAAACAAGAGTGAGTGAGTGAGTTAAAATTTACCGTCACATCGGCGATATTTCCAGCCATATCGTGACTAAAAGAAGTTTCAAAATTGACCAGAAATACATGTAAATCATAAAAACCCGTCAAGAAGGACACTAAAACCAACTAGACTGTCACAGTGTCAAGAATTAATACTAGCATCTCTCTCTAAATTGGATTTCAAATTAGAGAGTCTTGAGTAAAACGCTCTTGGTTGGCACATGATGCTGACGTTTTAGTTGTCTTAAACAGTTTTATAAGAGTACACCTACCACGTCACTCACTATACTCAGCCACTGCTCCCCTGAAAGTCCATCAGATTCTAAGCAACAGAGAACAGAGGCTGATGTGTCCACTTCTGATTTGATGAGGAAGCATTTGCCACAAACATATTCTAGTAAATTAAATTTAAACAGGTATTACGTTAGGGTCCTGTGGTTTGATCACTTTTTTTTTCATAATCAGCCAATGTTTATCCGGCAACCTTTATACTCCAGAGTCAAACATATGGATTGAATGTGAAAGTGTGTGATGGAGTTAGCTGGGATTTAACGCTGTTTTGAAACAAGTATTCCAAACATATGTCAACTTAATGTGGGAGATCTACCAAAAATGATGCGGGTCTCAAATGTTTACGAGTTCCTACAGATCACGAGCAGGGTGCTGACCTCCTTCAATGTCTCCTCCTATATTGGTCATTGGTACTGAATGTCCAGTACGTCATTGTACTCGACAACCCATGCTGCCTAGAGGCGCGATAGGATTAACAGTCATAGGACATAGCCCTCCGGTTGCCCATTCACCCCTGGCAGAACACCGGCATTTGCCTAAGGTAACATCACGTGTGTTACATGTGGTCTGCATGGGGCAGAACTGAAGTCTCAGAAATTCTAAGACGTGAAGCTGACAAACTGGTCATCCATCCAAAACCTATTTTAAATATTTAGCACGAAGATCAGCTGAATCTATAGAGGACTCAGAAGAAGCGTCATCTGTCACAGATTTTTACAATTATACTATTTCAAATATATTTCCGACAACTCACACTTATAAGCACAGGCTAGCAATTCTTGATTTTTTAAATGTTACACTTATCTTCTAATGGCATACTGATCTTCCAGTGTTATACTTGTCTTCATTTTCACTTAGTTTGCCGACTAACTTAAACAGCCAACACTGATACAGCTAATACACAACAAGCAGTCATCGGTCGTCACAATCAACGCCAGAATTGGCATATGAATAATAACAAAATTCATCCGCACTTTTAATAGCTATTGAACTGGATGTCATACTAAACTTTTCTCACCAAAGTTTAAATCAGATACTGACAACGAAAACAGATAACTGCTTCTGTGTTGATGAACGTTCAGTGACAATATACAACTCGTTGAGGAATATTAATGCTTTAAAGAGTGTTTTACAAAGGCGCCAGATAGACATTTGCAGAAACTCAACGGATAATGTAAACAATGAAAATGTGCGTGAATGAGTACGGCGTTCTTAGCAATATTCCAGCAATATCACGGCGGGGACACCATGAATGGGCTTCCCACATCGTACCCATGTGAGGGAATCAAACCCGTGTCTTCGGCGTGACCAGCGAACGCTTTAACCACTAGGCTACCCTGACGCCCCACGAAAACTGTGGTCCGGTCACTATAAACCTGAAGGCCTCCAAACACGGCTGTTGTTGTCCTGCTTGATTGGCATTTTAGAAGATGCTATTTGATGAACATACAGAATTTTCTTGATTTCATCTTCCCCTTTATTCTTTGATACAATGTTTCGGGACATGTGTCCGGCCCCATCGACAGTTAACTGTTTACTAGTCTCACTTTGATGATGGGGGCGGAACAAGCCGCGGAACGTTGTATCAAGAATAAAAATTCTTTAAGTTGTTACCTGTTGTGACGGTCACCGGAACAGCCCTGCTCTTGAACTCCCCATACTGGGAAATAACCACAATTTTGTAGGCTGTGTCTGGCTGGAAGGCCGACCAGAGTAATGGGTGGTCGCTGTCTTGTGCAGTAGGGTCATCTCGGTCCGTCCATTAACTTCGTAGTTAATCCACATCTCTGTCCGGTTGTAGCAGCTGAGGCGTTTCCACGTCAGGGTCACTAGGTTGGTTTCCTTCCTCGTAACAGCCACATTTAGAGGGGCTAGCGCTGATACAAAACAAATAAGATCCCACTTGAGCATGACACTGACACTGGAACCATTCATTTGAATACATCTGCTTCATATTCCTTAAAACAACAACAATAGGAAACCCTGCCCACAAGTTTAAAACCGGGTCCACTGTACGAGCCCGTCTATTTCGTAAGTAGTTGTTAGGAGTAAGCGTATCCAGCCACATGGCTGTTATTCGACACAATACCCGTGAAGGTCCAGGTTTGAAATATTGATCTTTAGAAACCCATGCTTGTCGTAGAGGCGACTAACAGGATCGGAGGTCGGGCTCCGCTGGGATCTTGGTTGATTACATGTCATCGGTTCTCAATTGCACAGTCCATGCTCATGCTGTTGATCACTGGATTGTCTGGTTCATACTCGATTATTTACAGACCGCCGCCATATAGCTGGAATATTGCGCAGAGTGTGGCGTAAAACTAAACTCACTCACTCACTCACTATTTACATTCGCCAGTTATCCCTGCTCCACAGGCTAGTGTTCCATTCAGTGTGTCTGGTTGATCCACCTATAACGAAGAAAGCACAAATTCAAGCAAAACGTTAATTGCATAGATTAACACTGTCAAAAGAACCAAAACAGCAGTATCCCACCATCACGTTTTTGTGTATGTACTTATTCAATTGAAATTGTATGAAATCTACCCATTGTAAACATCGTAGTTCCTGGAAAATGTTAATCTCTTTCTATGTCAAATACTAAGCTCTATATCATAAACCTTTCGTTTATATACTGGACAAAAATAGCGTTATATGTACATTTTAAACTTATGAATAATGACATATTTATTCATTGACACACTGACACAATATCAATCATAAAAATACCAATATCCCTAACTTATTTTGTCCAGTATATTATAACCACACTCACAGTGAAACTCTTTGTTGTATGGAGTCCCGCCATGTTCACGAAGTTCATTTCCATTGTCACCGTCTTCCCTTCCAACATTGGGTGCTTCAACCAGCAGTTACTGATGGGCAGGAACTGCGTCTTGTTGAAGCAGACTGGATTAACTGTGGTGCAGTAACACGTTGTAAATCCATTACAGGACTGCGGAGAAAGATGAAAGGATATAGCAGGTGAAAATGAACGATAACAACTGTTAAACGATTCACACGGTGTACTTACATTTATGGTCCTGAGGGGCAATGTTTCATTAACAATCACCAGGTTGCTGCCTATCTTCTTGACGATAAGTTCCACACGTTTCATACCACTCTGCATGTCCCGAACGTTTACTTCAACACTGGAATCAGAGAAGTTACACATAAGTCTTGGTTTTTTTTTCTTATTTTTAGGGTAAACCTTATATTTTCAAAATACATCCAAGGTACGTCCAAGTTCGCCCAGCATGTGAAGTAGATGTGGTGAGGTAAATGTATGAAGAAATGAGTGAGTGAGTGAGTGGAGTGAGCTGGGATTTTAAAGGCACATCGGCAGTATGAAGAAATAAAAAAACAAAACAATCATTGTTTCAGCTACACCGACCTTTCCAAGAAATATACTAGGCACATAAAAAACTGTGGATACAAAATTTAAAATCTAAATTTATCAAACATGTGTAGACATAAAGGATTTAAACTCAGAGATTAGTGACATGTATCCAACATGCATGCATGTGCCACGTTCCGTGGCGTCAGTGGGATTCGATCCTTGAGACGTGCAATACGTTGTTGCACGTGCATTCCGGGAAAGAGAAACAGAGCAAATGAATGCCACACAATACTGTCACTTTGGAAATCTCAACCCCTGTCCTTGCGATCGTTCAAAAATTAAACTGGCTATTGAAACGCATAACATGCCTAGCTATAGGCTCACGTCTGCAATGCAAACGTCATGAGGCCATTGGGATAGTCCGTGGGGAATGTCTCAACGACAAGTAGCTGCACATTTCCACTGACACGGAACACCATTTCTGCACTGGTGATACCCCTTCACCTCGAGGCGCAATGAGCCGGAATGCCGTCGGAATGAAAATTCCTGTAGATTCCTGGAAATTCGAACTGCATTCGAAAACTTCTTACTCCATTCCGAATGCACTCCAACTATTCGTGTCAATTCTGTAACATGCCCGGATGTTTTGAACATGTTCAAAACTTTCGGAGGTACACTCGAAGTTGAAAAATATCAGAACAGCATTTGAAGTGCGTTCTAACTGCATTCTAAGAATTCTTACTGCATTCTAACTGCATTCTAAGTATTCTGAACGTATTCGAGGGAGAATCGAAAAAGCAAGCCACTTCAAATCCTGCAAGAATGTCCCGAATAAGCCTCGAATGTACTTCGATTGCTGGTGGAATTTAGGTGGAATACTCCTCAAACGTATTGGAATATTTCGATTGCACTTGAATGTACATCGAATGGCACCTCACATACAGTCAGAACATCTCGAATGCTCTTCAAATGAGCCCTGGAGTCATCAAAACACCGCCGAATCCCTGAAAACGTCACTGAAACTTCAGACATCATTCACACCTTCAAGCTGCGAAAGTTGTCTCAGCCTCCTGGCACCACGTTGTGCTGCTCATCTTCCTCATCCACCATGCCATTGTGGAGATTAGGATAACGAGTCCTCATCAAGTTGTGCAGGCAGACACAGCATTCAATGATTTCCTTCACAACGGAAGGCCTTTGGCAGCATGGTGGTGAGGAGGATTTGCCAACTGTGGGCCATGATTCCAAATGCATTTTCCACTACCCGTCGGCCCCGACTGATCCTGTAGTTGTTGATTCTCTCGTCTCTCTGGAGAGTCATATGACCATACTGTTTCATCAAGAAGGCTCTTAATCCAAAGGCATCATCTCCCAGAATAAAGCATGGCATATGCTAGTCATCTTGTGGTAAGAACGGATCAGGAAATCCTATGCTCCCGTCTTCAAGACAATTCGCACTTGTTGGAGATTTGAGCATCAGACATACTTCCGTAAGCACCAACGTCCGCCCACAAGGGCCATTTGGACCACAGAAAAGAAGCCCTTGTAGTTGGGAGTTGAGCAGTGAGTTGGGAGTTGGGCAGTGACTGATGAATAGTCCAGATTCAACCGGTTTTTATACCCCATCGTGGAACATTCCGGCAGCATTCTTGATGCATACCAGACATTCGTGTTACATTCTAAGTGCATTTGAAGGACATTTGAATTATTCGAGCTGCATTCTGTTTTAATTCTTTAACATTCGACCCATATTCGGGGGCCATTCCAAGAAGGTTCTGAATGCATTCTATGTAAATTCGTGCAGCATTCGAGGTACGTTCCAACTGAAATTCAAGCTTCGAGTGCTATTCACGCAGCAATCGAACCGGACTCGTACGGCAGTCGAATTGCGTTCTAAGTATTCCAACAGCATTCTTACAAAGCTTGAAAAAAAATGTTTATTTAGACATTCTCTCCCGAATGCGGTTCGAATTTTGGAAATATTTGTTTTCTGGCTGATTCTCCTTGATTCCTGTCAATTCGAAATAAGTGTGTAGGACCCTTGAGACGCTACCAGAACACAAATGACGTCATCGATCAGCCACGTTCTGGACGTTCACGTGTAACAACGCCAAGACAGGACATATGGATAAGGGTGACCCATCTTCGCCACAGGTTTCAGACTGCAGTGATGACTGCCCAAACCATCCCAGGACTTCGCCGTATCCATCCAAACACAGTTCGAAAACGTATACGTCATCACGGGATCAGACAACGGCGTCCCGCCATACGGCCTAACCTGACACAACGTCATCGACAAGCTCGCCGAATGTGGTGCGGAAATCATGTCCACAGACCCTTGTTTTGGTGGAGAAATGTTGTTTTTACAGATGAGTCCAGGTTTAACATTTCCCATAGTAATGGACGTCAACGTGCCTATAGACGCGTGGGAGAACGGTATGAACAGGCCTGTGTCTTGGAGAGGAATGGCATTGGTGGTGGTTCCGTGATGATTTGGGGTGGAATAACAGCACGCCAAAGAACTCCTTTGGTGATTGTTCAGGGCAACTTAACTGGTGTGGGCTACAGGGATCAGATTCTTCGACCTGTGGCAATTCCTTTTCTGCAACGTCATGGCCCAGGGTTAACATTCCAACAGGACAATGCCCGCCCTCATACGGCAACGTTGACTTACTGCTTTGGCTTGCAAATTCACCGGATCTCTCCTCGATAGAGCATGTTTGGGACGAGATGGATCGACGTCTACGCCGTCTTCCTCATCCGCCAGATAACGTCCTTGACCTTGCAACAGAACTTGAGAGAATCTGGCGTGACATCCCACAAGCCTTCCTTGCCCGTTTGATCGGCTCTATGCGTCGTCGATGCACTGCTGTTCTCAGTACTGATATTGGACATACCCGTTATTGAGCTTGTGACATGGTCGTGTGACCCCTGTCCCCCTTGTGGACTCGTGACTTCATTGTGATTGACTTTTCAATTGAAATTCTCCCGACTTGTTATGGTCTCATGATCCCTCCATTAAAGTTTACCTTTGACATTGTTATCGTACTTATCAACTGGGATAATATTTTGACAATGCACAGTTGGTGTAAGAAGACTGTAATAATCTTTTCATTCGAATGACAATAAAGCTGAATTAAAACATATGTACGATAAAGGGTATTTTATATTTGCAACATCACTGGCAAAATGCCTAAAAGTATGGAGCGTCCCAGTCTGAATTTTTTATCTCCTAATTAGGACTTAGCTATCTCCTAAATTAGGTGATACTCTCCTAATTAGGTAACACATTCAGACTGTGGCACTAGGACGCTTCCCGTACGATCACTTTGTTACTTCTATCCAACAAGTGGCTTCAATTCCGAGATCATCATCTGCTTGAGAAGAAGAGATTTTCAGATTCCACATCTCAGCAGGATGACAGAAACACAACAAATATACAAGTGTGAGCAACGTACCATGCTGGTGAACCAACAATGTTCAAACACTACAGGATATGTATACAACTAGTGAACCAACAATGTTCAAACACTACAGGATATGTATACAACTAGTGAACCAACAATGTTCAAATACTACAGGATACGTATACAACTAGTGAACCAACAATGTTCAAATACTACAGGATATGTATACAACTAGTGAACCAACAATGTTCAAATACTACAGGATATGTATACAACTAGTGAACCAACAATGTTCAAACACTACAGGATATGTATACAACTAGTGAACCAAAAATGTTCAAATACTACAGGATATGTATACAACTAGTGAACCAACAATGTTCAAATACTACAGGATATATATACAACTAGTGAACCAACAATGTTCAAATACTACAGGATATGTATACAACTAGTGAACCAACAATGTTCAAATACTACAGGATATGTATACAACTAGTGAACCAACAATGTTCAAATACTACAGGATATGTATACAACTAGTGAACCAACAATGTTCAAATACTACAGGATATGTATACAACTAGTGAACCAACAATGTTCAAATACTACAGGATATGTTTACAACTAGTGAACCAATAATGTTCAATTACTACAGGATATGTATACAAGTAGTGAACCAACAATGTTCAAATACTACAGGATATGTATACAACTACTCACGTTGAACTGAAGGGGACGTTGTTCGTTTGGACGTTTCTCTTGAACACAGGCTCTTCGACTTCAGGCGGTGTATCATCAAAATGGACCCTCGTCGAATCTACCCGGCTGTTACCTAGGACGTCGGTAGCTCTCACCCAAACTGTCACCGTGTCGCTCTTCGTCAGTGGACCTAGGTGTGAACCTATCAATCACAAACGAATATTCATTATTTCAGAACAAACATTGCATTCACGTGATATAGATGAATGCATTTCCTGAGACTTCACATATAGTATTTACCCCAAATATATGTAAACATATAATGAAGTATAGCTTGTCCTACAGATATCAAATAGATGTGTCAAGATACCAATAATATTATGTCGAGTTCTTTTCTTGCAATAATATTAATGTGAGAAAGTATCCTGAATATATCACCAGCTGCATGATATTGAATAGGTTACCTGGAGGTATGGTATATGTTTCACTGAGTCCAACATCAGTCCAGCCTGTGGCTGGTTCCGGCTGATTCACACCGGCATTGCTGTCCTTCGCATAAGCTATCTCAAACTCTGACAACACCTCTCTTGTTTTGTATTGCGTCAACTGTCCTGTTTCCTTCGTGGTCATCCTGTCCGGACTCTCTGGGGATGTTCTTCAAGAAGTTCTCGAGCTGTGGGGGGTATTCGAGGACTTGGTTCAACCACTTGCCCTGCTCGTGCATCAGGTTGACAAAGTGGTTGGTCCACGTGACCTTGATTTCCCTAGATGGATCATCTTGCCAGTTGTACCCGCCATTAGGATCCGCCGAAGATATGTATAGACGGTTGTCTGCCCCTGTATCTATAGTAACACTGGAAACGGGGTCGTATATGGCGATTCTCCTGACAAAGACAGAATTATTGGCCTTGTCCGAGGCCTCCAGGATGAAGGAGTACACTCCAGGAGCAGTTGGTGTGTAGATGGCTTGGAAGGAGTTGGAGGGAGATGACGACTGATTGACTTCAATAGGTCCATATATGGGGTTCAAGGGTTCATACTCCTTCAGAACCTGGTTCCCATCCACCTGTAGTTTGAATACTTCCCAGGCGTAGCGGTACATGCCAGAAAAAACATCATTCCAGTTGGACCAGCGGAGATTGATTGGACTCTGAAAATGTAATGTATAACACATGTACCTGTGTCCACAAGATAACTTAAGCTATATTTAACAGTGTTATATTAATTTGCGATTACACTGTTTAGTAAGGGTTCAGTTCCATACGGGATTCGAACCCACACCCTCAGAGTTGGACCAGCGGAGATTGATTGGATTCTGAAAATATATGTGTAACAATGTACCTGTTCCAAGCTGATATCAATAGGATATTGCTTTGGGTTTATATTAAATATGCACTTAAAATTCCATTTAGAATATTGTTATGCTGTCCCGACATTTAGTGAAGACCAGAGACAAGTATTTTAAAATTATTTATAAGCATTATCACAATTTACTGTTGAGACACGTCATGGTTCCTTGTAGTGAGTGAGTGAGTTTAGTTTTACGCCGCACTCAGCAATGTTCCAGTTATATGGCGGTCTATAAATAATCGAGTCTGGACCGGACAATCCAGTGAATCAACAGCATGAGCATCGATCAGCGCAAATGCATGGTTCCTTGTAAGACACAATACGCAGCTTTGAGTAAAAATAGGTGTTGAATGTGTGCTCAAGATTCATGGAACAAAACTACGTATTCATTTTGACGCTAAATACAACGACTTTTATTGACCTTGTAATATCAGCAAAAAGGTCATTCAATCGTACTTAGAGTACATAACATAATCTTTTAGTTGAAGACATAGGGATATAATAAGATGACAGCGTATCATTCAAACCTGTACATCTTGAGGAAATACTACATATACAATGTTGACATAATGTTTCATGACAATGACAGTGTGATGCCAAAACTGTTTCTATTCTTTACAAAAGATGACCATGCTGCCTTTTTCACATGTCGTGATGTTTACCTTTGTCACATCTTGCGTCATTGAAAACGGTTCATCTGAACAGGAAGACCCTTGACCCAGGCAGCTATGGGTTGGTTTCTTGAAGTCAAAACGGAACTGCATAGACTGATCTACCATATGTCCAGTGTAGTTCTGGTTTCCTCTGTCTATCAGGCCAGAAGAAGTTACTTCCTGGAGTGCCCGGTAACCCCCGCTCCAGGCCTTGAATGTTAGAATAAGTCTGAAGCAGAGAAGAAAAGATGCGTATGTACCTCTTGCTTTTCCTGGCCGTACCACTTTTTATCTCAATATGTTCTAACAAAAGTTTTAAGATATGCATAACTCAGTACATTTACCATGACAATATTCTTTTCAATGAAAGTATTTCTCACGATTTCTCTTATTAATTCTGCTGATCAAAGTGATATACCAGTCTTTATATACAAATGGAAACCATGAACAAATGTTTTCCAGACGTAGTTGTAGTTTACAACCAGCACCAGCACAACTATAAAACCAAAGCTGTGCACACAAGTACTGGGAGGAACGGCACATGTGTACTTAAATGAACCACTCATGAGCGCACGTAGGCTCGAATGAACCATGAGTTTGTGCAGTCTTCTTTTAATCACTTCATTTGGACAGAATCTTCGTTCTGCAGACATGGCACAAACAAGGGAATGACATATCTCTTTGTGAATAATGATATATTAAACTGGCACAGCGCATGCAGACTTAAAGAGTAGAAATAATTCATAGTCACAAACAATCACAGGGCATTCTCAAGAATATTCCATTTTCTCTCAAATTAATGAATACTGAGATTTGTTTCTAGATATAAATTTCTCAATGTCATATACATCTTTTAATATCACTTTGTATGTGGTCAAACTTGGTTTCACACCGTCATGACAAAGATGTGGCGCCTGGCTAATATGATCATGTGTTTGAGCTTGTGGTCACTATTGGCACAGAATGTTATGTCTTGAGTTGACAGTTCGATTGTTCTGTGTAGGACACTTTTAACAAAATTGGTGAATTCTTTAGAGAATAAAAAATGGTTGTACAGTTTATTGTACAATTCTATTCGCAACCACACTCTAAGAGTGAAGAACCAAGTCGCAAGCATACAGTATCGTCGATTTTGCACACCGAGGCTGCCAGAAGAAGTCGTAAAATCAGTATATCACAAGGAAAGTGTATTTTCCAACATAACCCTTTTTACAAAAGAGGAAATGATCTTACTTATCTCCGTTTTCCAGGGATCTGTCGTAGTTTGGTTTGGTTATGTCACAGTAGTAGGTGTCGGAGGTGGGGTTGAGGTCAGATACAGTCGGTGTGCAGGGCAGAGTTGTGTCAATACTGACAATCGGAGTTGACCCTAGAAGAAAAATGTAAGATACGGTTGATTGAATGCATGAGAAAATGTATCAAAATCTAAAAATAGGCCGGATATATAAACGCGTTTCGAATGACATGAACTCATTGTTCTGATCATGAAGATGTTTTCATTTCTGATTAGTTTATTGATCTTCCTAAGACATAATCATGATAATTTGTGATGATTCCGGAAGTAGAACCGATAGTAAAGAGCCATCCTCGTTATGTCTTTAGAATCAACACATTCAATCTCTCTGACTTACACCTTATTATGGTTTATGAATAATTTCTTGATATGTAGAATAGCATCCGATTTTACTCGTACTCTATCATTATCAATTCAATGAGGTAAATATTCCCACCCGTCAAAGGCAGCTTCTCGTGGTGAATGTCAACTTCGGCTTTAGCAATACCGATGCCATAGCTCTTGATGAAGGCGGGCTGAGCGTGATTATCCGTCATGTAATGTGCAGACGCGGTGACGTTCACCCAGTTGAATCTCTCCCTGTTTGTCCACACGGAGTCAGAAACATTGGACATGGTGGAGTCTGCGTACAAGGAATACTTCTCCATGGTTGGCATCCCGGTGCCCCGCTGCCAGAACGACAGTCTGGCGCCGATCTCGTAAATCTCTGGCCTCTGATTTGATTCCACTGTAACCAAAATTACCATAGACATTCAGCCGCTTGTTACCTTATGCATCACGAACCGTCCTCAGTGTGAAATTTGGGATCTATCCACTTTGACTTTATTTACAAAGTTCACGCACATTCCTGGTTCACTGTGTTGAATTATCCATCATAAGGGATAAATATTTCAATATCAAAACAGTAAAGGACCTTTTTAATAAAGTTAATTATCGTTTAATCATTGATTCTTTAAAAGAGATAGGTTTGTTAACTGAATTTTGATATATGTTTTGTAAATAGATACAGTTTTATAATTGGTAGTTCACATTATCAACTTCGATTGTTAGTGGCTGTATCCTCAAAGGGGGTTGAAGTAGCGTAAAATTATTGTCCTCCTGAGAGGGTACGTAAGTCCCAAAAACTTTCAAAGTGAAATTTTCTCGTACCAAGTTTTTAAACGTAGTATTTTTGTTCTTTTAAATTAAGGCTAAAGTACCCTACAATCGCCAGCGGCTGAAAGGATGGTGTAAATCCAGCTAGGCTCCATGCAGGTAGCAAAAGTAATGTCCCCGTGGTTCCTAGTTTGGTGATCTACCTTAAGTGGTTGGCGATCTATAGCCCGTGTTTTATATTGTATTGTCTTCTTTAATTGGAATGTTTTAGCTTTGTTCGCTAGTTTTATATTATATCTGTGATTATCTAGTATTTTTACTGTTTTACTGTCCATCCTCGACAGGTTTTAATCCTCAAAATATTTTCACTTTTAATTGTATAAATTGTTTTCGTCACGACATGACTGAGATATTGCCGATGTAACGTTAAATATTAACTCACTCACTCACTCACTCACTCACTCACTCACTCACGCACATTCCTTACCTCATTTAATCGATGTGTTATTACATATTCCATTTTTATCACAGGTAACCATAGTGAAAGGACAGGTGTACACAGGGAACTTTTTCATGGGCATTTATTTTGTGGTTGAGAAGAATATGCCGCTGGTTATTAATTGACTTTGTAATTGACATGAGCTTATAGTGTAAACATAATGGACCAGTACATTTTCTACAATAGTCACTCGGACTAGGTGACGGAGACGTGAAGTTTGAAGAACAGTCACAGTTGACACTGGAACCTGGTGTACAGCTACCGGGGAAACAGGGCCTCTGGTAGTTACATACCACTGAAAAACAAACCAAAAACTAAAGATAGATCAAGCGAAACCATATCCTTCTCAACTCTAGTGATTTCTTCTGTGTATGTAAGAATTCAATCCACCACTTGGACAAACTGTACTTTTACTATTTTATCATTGTACCATTTTACTATTAGACTATTACTGTTAAGCCTTGTAAGGATGTAAAGGTAAGGCATTCACAATACATACACGTGTTACACCTTGATCCTATAGCGCCATCATTACACCGACAGGTGTTGGGTAGCACACAGGTACCCCTGTTCTGACAGGTAGGGTTGCAGATTGCTGGAAATATGACATCAGACAAATCAAATTATCCCCACAAGTCCTTTCTCACAACTGTAACGTATCATCACATTGTACAAACTGTTGAATCTCTCGACTAAAATACAAAGCGAAGGAACTCGATACTTCTTTTATGAACACTACATGCTTAGCACTGTAATTTCAGATTATAATTCGGTTAATATAGCCTCACAGGTTCCAGCTGATAAATACGTTATGCGGTCACTATGTGAAGGGACCAGTCTTACCTCGGTCACAGTTCTGGTAGGATGAGAATGTCCAGCCAGGACAGCAGAAAGATACAGTCCGATAATCCGGCTCCCAGTAC
Organism: Haliotis rubra; assembly: GCF_003918875.1. Lineage (NCBI taxonomy): Eukaryota > Metazoa > Mollusca > Gastropoda > Lepetellida > Haliotidae > Haliotis > Haliotis rubra. Next base: position 37,026 of record NW_025765338.1, read on the forward strand.
CACTTGTAGTAGCAGCAGCTGTACAGTGGAATCAGAGGGAACAGCTTATGATGACGATGATTATGGACGACGTACAAAATTATATCCACTGCAATTGTTCAATTTTGTGATTGCTATACACATAGTAAGTCTAATTGAATTGTAAATCTTGTAAAATGAATAGTTCTACACGTTAATGACACACACTGTGTAGTGACATATTGAAACAGGCGACATAGTCTCCGCCAATATACAATATATAGTAGGTGAGCGAAATGCAGTTGAACTTCGTATTCAAAAATATGGACCAACTTAGCGGCTTGCATGGACACACGTGTTTGTGTGTGTGTGTGTGTGTTTGTGTGTGTGTGTGTGTGTGTGTGTGTGTGTGTGTGTGCGTGCGTGCGCGCGCGCATGCTTGTGTGTCTCTGTGTATGTCTTTGTGTGTGTGAGTGTGTGTATATGCATGTGTGCAGATGAGTGTGTATGTGTCAGTCTTACGAGTTCGGGAAATACTGGTATGATTCAATTAGACCATTGATATACCACTACGCACAATTTAACTGAACTGTCGTCGCATCCCTTTAATATCGAGCCCCCAAATGGGTGACAACGTTAGTCAGTATGACACTGCAACTGAATGAACCACCAATCTTCAGCTCTCCGAGCGTGTGCTCAAGGCATGGGGCCAAGTATTAGGACCAAAAATATAGAAACGAGCAGAATATAATCACCCTATAACTAATCATGTGAATTGTTACAACATGCACTGGTTCCACATACCCCATCCACGTCCGATATGCACATCGTCTCACGCGTCTGTAGCTGCAGATTGTCCGAAAACAAACGTTCCTAAAAATAGACACATTCAATAAAGCCTTTGTTAACAGCACTGCTTTATAAGGTTACAATCAAAGTACATGTATACACCAAATATGTCGTTAAGAAATTAACAATTGAATCACAAACTTTGAGGTATATATGTGAGAGTGATAGGATTTTAAATAGTATGACCGACTGTGTTTGAAAATAAGATTGGCCAAGCGTCTTTAAGTGTTCCAACATGGATCACCAGCAGTGATGTTCTGGCGGGGAAGCTGGTAGAAAACAGGATTATGGTAGTTCAGTTTTGACGTGTACTGTTTCAACGATGCAACGGGACACGAGGGAGTATGACTGCATACATTTGGCGTTTATCTTCCGAATAGTCGAAGGTGTGACGCCAGATCTTTAGGAAGTGCTTCGAAATTACGGGATATGCTCTGTAAGCCATACACCGTTTACCATAAGGCAAAGTTTTACTCACATTTTGCTGTTAATTGTGTATATTAAAGGATGTATGTATATACGTTTTTCTGATGAGTTAAATATTGTTTGTTTATGGTTGGGCTTATGAATTGTAATTGAGTTTGTATATGCTCATAATGGACCCGCTAGTATGAGAGGGATGTTATCAAATAAATGTGGAGGATAAAATCATATAATTGCATTTTCGAGATAAATGTTTTATTAATATTATTTCCATCACGTCTCGTTAATTTCAGCCTTGTTGGTGGTCAGACGGAAGTAGTGTGGCATTGTTGTATACGTGCGCAGTGACGCAGTCATAAAATCAGAAGTATTTTCAATCCAAATTCATTGCGTCCAATTTTGTTAATTGTCCAATACAATTAAAAATATTCCACGTAATTATGGTAGAATATTAGAATAGACATCATACATAACAATTATGATAATTTGTTGCATAAGTCAAAATGCGCAATGTTTTTATTCACTTCTTTATTTTACTTCCCTTCACTAATCCGCTAGGTGCCCTGATGATCTGTACGCGTTACTAATACACTTAGACAGTTAACCAGTATAGCCTTCGCCTTCACTGGTAACGTTGGTGCATGGACATTATGTCAAGTGTTATGTTCTGAAAATACCGTGATTCCGTGATACACCATGGAAATCCATAATTGGTAGATTGCAACAATGAATCACCAGGTGATCTCTCACCTTCTTTATCAATGAATTAGCAATGCAAATTGAAAATAATTGCAGAAATGGTATTCAGTTACATCCAGATGTGAGGTGAGGTGAGGTGAAATTGGGTTTAACGTTGTACTTTAGGATATTTCGCTCATATGACGACTTGCATGCGTGTGTATGTGTATGTGCGGCTGCTTGTACTAGCCCAGACTGGTTTTATAGTGCTAGCCCACTGAGAAAACGTATGCCGCAGTGAAGCATGAATACCCCACTCAGACACATTATACTGACTCCGTGCCGACCAGTCCTTGTTGTACCCATTAATGCCGAGCGCCAGGCAGGGACCAACAAGTACCATATTTTAACGTCTTTGTTATGACGCGGTCGGGGATCGAACCCGCGACCTTCCACTCTCCGGGCGGACGCTCTAACCACTACACCACGGAGGCGGTCCTACATCCAGATGTGTTCCAACTTTTTCTTTCATTGTTTGTAGATGGCATTGCTCTTATTTCTAGTACAATTGTTCGTCTCCAGAAGCAAAATCAATGAATTATAAAAGTTATTGCGAACAATCTGAATGTGAATATGACGAAATGGTATTATAAAGGCAATCAGATTGAATCAACAACCTCATATATATACCTAGGTGTATATTTTACTAATCATCTTTCCTGGTCAACCCATGCAAAGTATGCACAAAAGGTGTTGATAGGTATACTGAAAAATTGTAATATACTTGGAGATTTAAAGTTAGCATCATTTTTCAGAATATTTGATGTTAAAATTAGTCAGATTCTATTATACGGTGCTGAAATTTGGGGATCTCAATATTTTGACCAAATAGAAAGAGTTCATTTACTTGCATGCAAGAAGTTTCTTGGGGTAAAGATGAGCACAACTATTGTAATGATTTATGGTGAGTGTGGTAGGTTTCCTCTTGGTATAAATTCACAAGTTAAAGTAATCAAATATTGGCTAAGACTTTTAAGTATGTAAAATGATGATTTTATATTAATGATAGAAATGGACACACAAATTGTGTAACGAATGTTTTATTTACATGTGGTATGAGCAGTATGTTGTGTTTCCCTCAACGTTTATTGGTTTATTTACGCAAAAATTGAAAGATATATACCAACAAAACTGGCTTGAAAAACTTTCCCCTTCTACGAAATGTGATTACTGTTCATCTTTTAAACCATGCATTAATTCTGAGCATTATCTATCATGTGTCACGATTAAAAAATAGAGAGTAAGTTTAGCACGTTTTCGCTGCTCATCACATGACCTGTGGATTGAAAAAAGTTGATTTATGAAGATAAAAGGGAAGATAGGTTATGTAAATCATGTAATATTAATATCTTAGAAAATGAATATAAGTTTATGCTCGTATGTCCATTATATGATAAACTACGTAGAAAGTACCTTTAAGAATTTTATTATGTCCATCCATCTATAGATAAATTTTATTCCTTAATAAACTGCTACCACCATGAATCACCAGATGGCCGTTCGAAGTGAGGCAGTAGAATCCATTGTTTAGAGTCTGGGTCCAATAGGCCAATTAGTTAACAAAGATGGATTAAGGTATAGTTTGTAACAAGACACAGGTAACACTGTTCTGTGCATTTTTAGCACTCACTGTTCACTTAAATATTAGCTCACGCAGTATTTGCAACACTCTGTTATGTACAGCACGGAAGTATAATCTACTGGACTATGTATTTACCTACATGCAAACTGGTAATTTTCCGTCAAAGACATTTTGGCGCAGAAAGTTATAAGTTGTATCTTCTCTTATGAAGAAGCTCAATGGAAATTGAGACTCCCCGTTAGAGAGGATATGTCCAGATATGCTGTAATCCATCAAACACTGAGTCTACATAGACTTTACACTCTAATGTATCTGTACCCAGAATATAAAGACCATATACAACTTGCTGTACTAGTCGGTTCTAAAGCCAAATTCTCAAAAGAATGTATGCTTTGTAATAAGTACTGCTATGACCACGATGCCCACATCATTTTGCACTGTGAATCTGTAATGAGCCAAAGAAATAACTTTTATATGACGCTACTTGACCTACTGGACGTAGAATTATATGTATTAATTGAAATGCTTGATGATGAAGATGCCCTTGTACTGTTTTGTGGTGCAAAACTTCACATCCCTGGCCTTCATGAAACAGCATGGCAAACCATCATACTACATTTTTAAAACTATATCTATTCTTTAAAGGACTCCTTGATGTATACTTTCTGAACTATCATCGTTGTAAATAACCGTGCTTTGTACATATCATATGTACATATATGTAACGTACTGATGCTTGTTTATGTAATCGTCGAATATATTTTTGGAGGAAATAAAGTCATTCATTCATTCATTCATAGGCCATGACCAATTAGTTAACAAAGATGGATTAAGGTATAGTCTGTAACAAGACACAGGTAACACTTGGTAAGACATTTTATAGTATAAATATTTATATACAGATTGATTGTAACCGAAGTCGGTGCAGGTGATATTCGTAGCACTAAACATACAGTCAGACAATTTACAGTCCGACAAAATTCATGTGATAATATTACGTCTAGACTTAACTCTGGATTTCAAACCATATAACACTAATTCTGACCAATTTTAGTATTAGCAATGTATCTAAAGTTAACCTGAGCGTTCGTAATTTGTGATTCAGAGGAGCTATTTATGTCCAAATATATTTCAGACACAGAAGAAGCTGTACCAGGATAAGTACATATTCAAGGGTACTTTCCAAATTCAATTGTTCATCACATATGTTAAATACATAAATATATATACATATATATATACATACTACTTATAAATTCCAATCTCTATAATGGATGACACTGTTCAGTGAAGTAAACATCAAAAATGGTTTACATAATACTGACTTGCATTGTCTTTATGTAGTATGTGAAAAGTAAAATTGTAAAAACACAGGGGTGAGCTTGGCGGTGATTACGTCCAAGGCCTCTGATCTCGAACAAAGGCCAGTCTATGTTTTTACATGCACAAGGTTGATGCACATCTCCGTGACGTTTCTGGAGTTTGTTGAATGGTAGAGCAAATAATACGAACTAACCTGTATCACTCGAGGATTTCCATAATTTTTTCAAGAATGTAAATGAGTCAATTATTAACGAAGTTATAGAGCCAGATATTGACTTAGATCACCATGACTATGATGACGAAATATCTCTAGCTGAAATTAATGCAGCTTTACAAAAACTCAAGAGAAACAAAGCCCCTGGATTACATTTTATTCAAAATGAACACTTGACTTTAACCTAGTCAATTCTAATGAATTTTTATAAAGAATATTTAAATGCAGTACTAGAAAGCGGAGTATTGCCTGAATCATGGTTGAATGGTATCATTCGGCCTGTTCATAAGAAAGGCTGTAATCGTATGGATCCTGCTTCTTATCGACCGATATCTATTTTAAGTTGTTTTGGTAAATTCTTCACCAGCATTATAAACGACAGGCTCACCAAATTTTGTGACAAAAAACGAGATGGTTTGAGAAAGGGCTTTTCCACAACGGATAATGTTTTCATCATTCAGAATCTTATTCATAAAATGAAAGAGACTAATAATAATTATTTTGCGCTTTTGTAGACTTCTCGAAAGCTTTTGATAAAATATGGAGAGCTGGCCTTTGGTATAAATTAAAACATATTGGTGTGAGGGGAAAACTACTAATTTTGATTCAAAATATATAACGACATCAAATCATGCATATGTGTAATGGTCCATTACGATATATCCCCTTTCTTCTCATATTTGTCTGGTGTCAGGCAAGGGGAAAATTTGTCCCCTCTACTTTTTTCAATATTCCTGAATGATTTAGAGTTATATTTAGAAAACGAATCGTGTAGTGGAATACAACATCATTTTAACACTGAAAACATAGCGCTTTATCTCAAACTGCTTGTACTTCTATATGCTGATGACACAGTCCTCCTTGCAGACACACATGATGATTTACAAAATGCTCTTAATAACTTTGCTACGTATTGTACAACATGGAAACTTAAAGTCAATACTGATAAACCTAAGATAGTGATATTTAGTTCTGGACCTGCGGCTAATTACAAAAAAACACTTTTATCTCAATGATCAGACAATAGCGTTTACCGATACATAGAAATATTTAGGATTATTATTCCATAGAAATTGACGTCTGAACTTTGCCATTAAACACGTTGCAGAGCAAGAAATATAAAGTTACCGTTATATACCATACTCTCTGCATTTGATACATTGGTTTAACCAGTCTTACTGTATGGATGTGAAATATTGGGATTCGAAAATTGCGATGTCATTGAACGTGTTCATCTTAAATTCCTTAAATTAGCTACTGGTCTTAGATATATCACCCCGAACTTTATGGTTTATGGAGAACTTGGAAGACAACCTATTCAGCTTCAAATCTCTAAACAATTAATCACTTATTGGTGCAAATTGAAATTTTCCCATCCAAACAACAAAATAGCAGCTTTCATCTTACATTATATCATGGATGATATTACTTGGCTAAATCATGTGAAACATATATTTTGTAAATGCGGCTTAACGGATGTATTTGTAAACCCCTTTCATTATACTCAATCCTGAAAGACCAGTTTTTACAATCGTGGACCAGTGAAATAAATAATTTATCAAAAGGACAATATTATAAGATTTTTAAAAACTCTCCTTCACTCGACAATTACTTACTGCCATCAGAAAATATATGGAAACCTATTCTATATTTTAAACATCTAACCCTAAATTGCCAATAGAAAGTGGGAGATGGACGAATCTCGCAAGAAATGAAAGATATCCTTTGTAACTTGCATTTAACTGGGGATGAATTCCATTACATCTTCAGGTGTTCATATTTTAGCCAATAACGTATCACTCATCTAGAAAATAGCTCTTGTTCCTTCCCTAATCGCTCCACTTATAACAAAATTGATGTCAAGTACTAAAATTTCAACAATCAAACACCTATCTAAATTTATCAAATGTATATGTTCTAGTTTTCAGTAATCATTGCGTATATTCCCTGTCACCTTCTTGCATACTTTGTAAATTCTACATTCCATTTTATGTTCTCATGTACCACCGGAGGTGGTTCCATTTTGAGTAATATCCTTTGTAACTCGCATTTAACTGGGGATGAATTCCATTACATTTTCAGATGTTCCTATTTTAGCCAACAACGTATCACTCATCTAGAAAATAGCTCTTGTTCCTTCCCTAATCTCTCTCCACTTATAACAAAATTCAGTAATCATTGCGTATATTCCTGTCACCTTCTTGCATACTTTTGTTGTAAATTCTAGCATTTTTATGTTCTCATGTACCACCGGAGGTGGTCCCATTTTGAGTAATAAACTCTGTGTGAAGAAGTTCTATTCTCAAGGTATATCCCTATTCTCGCGGTAGTTCGATTCCTGTCCAAGATGGCGACCCCCATGTTTATTTACCGATGATTTTGTCTTTGATCTTCACGACGCTTCTTAATGTAATGACAACTTGACAGAAAGACAAGAGTTTACATATTATGGTTTTTGAGTTAGGAAACGACCTAGTAACTGATGACATTAGTTTTTCACTAAGTACCGCAAGAATAGGGTCCGACAGTATATGGATATGCATAATGTTTAGGGTAATATTACCATTCGTACCACATTTAGATTTAGAAAACAAGCTTCTGATCATGTCAGAGAATGAATAAGAAAAGCATGTTCAAGAGAAAATTCACTCAAAAATTGGTACAAATTATTTCATTACGATTTGTCTCGATGTTTAATAAAAGCAAACATCGTTTTCCTAACGCTCTTATTGCTTGGATATGTCAATGTGTTTTTTTCAAAAACTATATAAATTAAAAAAAGCTATATTTAATCAGGATATCGTGAAAATACAATTAGGAAGCATGTGATAGCTGTGGTATGTCATCATAACAATATTTGATTTTAGACATTTGTTTCTGAGGCATATAATAACTAACAAAAAGACATAATGCTACAGTTGTCTTTGAAAACTGTTCACATGGAAACAGAATATAAAGCTACAGCTAGACAGTAGATGGTCTGTCGGGGAAAATATAGTGTCAATATAATATATATACACAATATAATTGTCAAGAAAATACATGTCCTATTTTGTCATAAACACATTCGACAAGGTCACAGTGGGCCAAGATTCGCTTGGAAAGGAGTACTTGGGAAACACGGTGTGAATTGACAACGGGCATTTGCTGCTAGAATTTTGCACAGAGCAGCAACTTTATTCATTACGAACGTTATCTTCCAGCAAAAAGACAACCTGGATGCATCCATGGTCCAAACATTGGCACCTCATCGATTACATTCTAGTGTGCCAGAGTGACCTCAAAGACGTCCTACACACAAGTCTGATGCCCAGCGCAGAATGTCACACTGACCGTCGTCTTCACTCAAGGCTTCACTTCAAACCAAAACCAAAGGGACTCCAAAGAAAAAAATCAAGCTCAGCAATCTCAAAACAGCTGAAGTGGAAGCTGTCTACAGGGCCAGCTATGGAAACATCTCCTGAAACACTGAGGAAACATCTGCAAACAACCATCCTGCAGACATCTGAAGAAGTCCTTTGGTTCACCCCAAAGAAGAACAAAGACTGGTTTGATGAAAACAACCAAGGATACCTGAAGTGCTAGCGAAGAAGAGATCGGTTCACCAGGCCCACCTAACACAACCATCTTGTCCGAGAAGAAATCTACCTTCCGTCTTGTGTGCAGTAACTTCCAGTGCAAGCCTCAAGAGATCCAGAATGAGTGGACCAACCTCGCAGAGAGAACTGAACTCTGCACAGACATTGGTGATTACAGAGCTTTCAACACTTCCAACTCTCTTCAGCACTAACCAAGTCATCCAGGACTCAGCAATTCTCCTCATTCCTCAACATCCAATAAAAACTGAACTGGATGAGCTACCCACCATCGAAGAGACCACCATGCTACTAAACAGCTGAAGAGTGGCAAGGCAGCTAGAATTGATTGGAATCTACTAGAACCATGGGGAAACATCACTACTCAAGAAGCTCCATTGTCTGTTGCTGGGAGCAGAGTAAACTATCACCAGATAATCCGTGATACAGTCATCTTCACCTTGTACAAATACAAAAGCGAAAAGTCAGACGGCACCAACTACCGGGGAATAACACTGCTCTCTATCGTGGGAAAAATCCTTGCACGGGTGCTCCTGAACACCATAGCTGGAGACCACTTCCCAGAGAGCCAGTGTGGCTTCAGAGCCAAAAGGGGTACTGCAGATATGGTGTTCGTCTTCAGGCTGCACCAAGCGAAATGCCAGGAGCAGAGGACTGCATATAGCGTTCGTTGACCTGACCAAGGCGTTCGACACTGTGAACAGACAAGGCCTGTGGAAAATCATGGAATGTCTCGGCTGTCACCCAATTTTCCTCACCATGGTCATCCAGCTGTGGTCATCCTGGCACCGCCCCTTCGCCACCTTCTTCAGCATGATCCTAAAGCAGGCCACATAGGACCTTGACGATGAAGACGGTGTCTATATCCACTATTTCGTCAATGGTAGTCTTTTCACTTTCAGGCAATTACAGGCCCACACAAAGACCCTGGAGCAACTGATCCTCGACCACCTATTTGCCGATGATGATGCCCTCGTTGCTGACACACAAATAACCTTGCAGCATTTGACATCCTGCTTTGCAGGGTATGCCCAGCCCTTTAGGCTTGAGGTCAACCTGAACAAGACGGAAGTCCTCCACCAGTCTGCACCACGAGAGTGTACAGAGCCGTTGTTCTCACCACACTACTCTATGGCTCTGAGTCGTGGGTCTTTTATCGCCAGCATCTGCGACCTCTCAAGCGCTTCCGTCAGCGCTGTCTCCGCACCATCCTCAACATCCACTGGGGTGACTCTGTCACCAATGTCGAAGGCCTGGAGCATCGCCGGGCGTCGATCCTTGTTGCAAATATGTCATTGGTTTCCCCATTATCTCCCATAGTGTCAAATTGTATTGAACTTGCATATTAAACGAACGATGCTGTTCTAAACTTACAATCCCCGCTAAACATTAGTCAGTTAAAGTATTTCGTTGTAAATGACCGTTTGTCGATGAAGGTGTAGCAGGGCAACGTGATAGCGTGGTTCTGTCTTTGCATTATTATTATATTTTACAGATTAAAGATGAAAATGCAGCAGAGAGGGTTCGGATGATCCTGGCAGTCAGGCTGGTAAGGCTCATCATCAGCTCAGGGCCCTTGCAGCCCAGACAGCGAATGGGACTTCTCCCAGGAAACGCAGCCTAGTCGAACCCATCAAGAACTTTCTGGAGAATATGAAGGCTCCCCAACATTGCAGCCTTCTGCATTACCCAGAGTGTCAGAAGGGCTGTACTCCCAGTGGTGAACCCGGGCACTCTCCTGATCTGTGCCAAGAGATCAGGGGGTACCAAACCAAGGGCACCGAGAACAATGGGGAGCCTGACGACAGTGTACTTGGGATGCAATCGAGACATTTCAAAGGCGAGGTCCGCATACTTACTATGCATTTCCTGAATCTTGCCAATCACATTGGTGTCAAAAGGGACAGAAAATTCAATGATATACATAAATTCATTTGCTTTATCAAAGTGGTTTGTTGGCAGGAATTCTTCTGAGGCTATATATGGGCCTATTCCACAAAAGTTTAAAACCATCATTTTCCATGACGCCCTGGACATGGACGGACCTCGGAATCAAAGCCACAGGCATGGCGAAGACGATAGTAAAAGCAACGAGCCATGTCAGCCTGTCGTTTAAGATATGCTGTTTGTGCCAAGGAAGGACATCCACTAACAAGGTGTTGGACAGTTTCTGTAAATTCATTACACAGTTGGCATTTCATGTTAATATTTTCTGTCAGAATCACATTTGTGCGATTACGAGTGGGAAGTGACTGGTCCTGAGCAGCAAAAAAGAAGCCCTCAGTTTCAGATTTGAGACCAGGCGACTTCATCCAGGCGAAGGAGTCGGTTGGATTGCTATTCTGTTGTACACACTGCATGTACACATGATGCAGTGGTTTCTCAGAAAGCTTCTCAACAAATGCCCGAATCTTGGCAGACTTGGTGAATGACTTCACCTGGTTTACTCCCACCGCTGTACCGTCCAGCAGTACATCGCCATCAACAAAATTAACATCAAATTTAAGATTTTGTCCAACAACCTTGGCACACCTAAGATAGCTGTGGAATTCCTTGCTTTCATCATGAGTCTTGACATGCATCACCAGAGAATCATCCGATAAATTCATATGTGCAAAAGTACACAATAAATTTCTATCATGAAAAGCCTCCACATTAATCAAATTCCGACCTCCAGAATTGATTGGCATATATAAACGATTGAGAGAGGAACGAGGGTGGTGGGCTCTGTTATCAGACATGATCCTTCTGGTCAGGCGCTCAAGACTCTGGATATCTTGCTTTGTCCAATCAAGTACTCCAAAGGAATAGGAAAGGACTGGCACAGCAAAAGTATTGGTGGCGTTGACCTTGTTTCGAGCATTTAACTCTGCACTCCAGATTTTCTTTAAACGAGATTTATACTCGGCCCGAAGTTTTTCTTGATTCTGGACATTCTGGAGCTTGTGTCGAACTTGCATCCAAAGATAGGTGTAGGCCTGATGTTCCACAAGATGCTCAATAACTCCTCCCCCCTGTAACTTGACTGATCCACCATTAACTACCTTGCCACGTTTCAGATTACATTTGTCGAATCCAAATGTCATGCCAATGCCATGAGAAAAGGACTCGACAAGGAGAACCGGTTCTTTCAAATTGGTATCTCCTTTGGCAAGGAGCTCGATGTCCATCTTCATGTAAAGGAGATGAGAAAGTGGTGTTGGGGTCTGTGCTGATGAGGTCCGGGATGGAAACCCTCCTATCTATTGAGCAGAAAGCCCAAAATATTTAGAGACAAACAAAAAAGCAAAGGACTGAAGGAGCCCCACTGGAACATCCCCCTTCTGATTGGAATAGATTCCGAAGTCTGCACCTGCCCTTGCAAGCACATCACAAGTTGAGTCGACCAGCAACTCATTAAAGACTTGAGTAAATCGAGTTCCGGGAGGTCAATACAACGAAGATACTTCAGAATCCATTCATGAGGGACAGACTCGTATGCTTTCTTGTAGTCAATCCAGCACATGGAGAGGTTGTTATTATTATAGGATATTTAGATAGCGCACATATCCATAAACGTTGTTTATACTTCAAAGGTGCCAACATTAAGGTTTGGGGACAAAACAGCATCACTCACTTCTAAACATTATTAGCCAAGACTGATTTTTGGGACATTTTGTACTTTTACTTTTCCTTGGATGTGTTAAGTTATTATGGCAAACTTAAGATGGCTGACCAGATATGGCTAAACATGCTCCAACAGACTTATTTCAAACATGTCTTTGTGCCAATGCTCTAAGATTGTGTTAAAGGCCCACGAACTTTATGCCCAATATAATGCCAAAATGACAAAAATCTAAGAACAACGTAGTTTCTGGTGAGAAATTTTGAAATTTAGAATTTTGAACCTTTGACCTTAAAGATGCTTAACCACATGTATTCAGAAACTCATGTAACCTTTCTTGGAAATCAATATCTAGTTGCACGAGGACAAGAAATAATTCTTGTGTTACAATTAAAATTCATGGTAACCATGGAATCCGAATCCCATTGTCCTAATATGTGTTGGTCTGAAATTCACTTTTGCTGAAAGTAGGTGTCTCATGATACCAATGGTGTTATTCTAGTGGTGCACTCAGCGCACATGTAAGCACATACTGATTACCTGGCGCAGTGTTTTATTCAAATCACCAAGATAATCAATGATGATCCTCGCTGAATGTCTTTCCAAGAGGCTGCCAACTCAGCCAATGCAACTGAATGTCATACACGTTTGGTGCTCCCTAATTATCGGCATTTGCACCAAAGTTCAGAACATTCAGACTCCTAAGTTACGTGAAAGCAAATCACCAGCATAATGTGACTTTATTATATATTTCGTTAGTATACGAGGGTCGGCAACGCTGTTATGCAACGTTAAAATATTACATAATATGTCTCAATTCCATTATTTCATAAATTACTGCGCTTTTCCCAATAACAATTTGCTTTCATTTCGCTTTATAGCACATACATTCGTTAATTCGACACAAGTAGACATAAAAAAAGCATTTCCGTGAATTCATATGGCACATAGCTATGCTGCAGTTATTGTTTGCGGTAATTGTCATTGCGACAGTATCAAGTGTCCAAGGTAGAAGTCACTTACCCAGACCATTGGACGCTGAACTCGACAAGGATCCCCAGAAGTACTACCAAGAGGAGAAAGTGTATCTTCATTCTACACTAGCTGCCCCCAACACCTCTGATACGTCTGACTCCAATCCTGTTCTGTCACCAGGATGTCTCATACAGAGTGCATGTACACCGACTATAGGGAGCAGAGTGTGCGGGTAGCTATTTGAACCTCGACAATCCAGGAGGTAAATAAGAATATTTCGCGTTGTGATTTGTCGCACTGCTTCAATTTAACAGGTTACGGGCACACCTACACTGCAGACGCGCTTATTCAATAAGAGGGCGTCATTTAGTCAGCGAGAATATTTTAGAGCCACACTGCTGTTAGTGGAGCGCGGTTTGCATTGTATACACAAGGAAATAGTATCGCAACACCTCTGATTTTTAACCATAGTATATCAATTTTCATTACCTAAAATACAGGGGTTCATATTTATCATACGATGCCCAGGAGCAAAATACCACTTTGTCATGGTGATGTGACGTCATGAACAATGCTATGACGTCACATTTCTTCTATGACGCTGGGTCCTACATGCGACGACGGCGGATAGCGGGCCTATCTTTGAAAGTAGATTTAGATATATATATTTTCCTTAATGTGACAACTTCGGTAATAAATAGAATATTATATTCATGCCTATATCATACTATGTTTACGACACTCGTGCCTAAATATCAGTATATCCCTCGTAGGAAATACCGACATATAGGCACACTTATCGTAAGCATAGTATGACAGGGCACTCATATAATATCCTCTATATATTGATACCTTTTTTGTATGATCATTTTGTTCCTTCCGGGAACCATACATGGATTTTAGATATGCCAATGCTATGGCCAAAGACGAGCATCACGAACGTGTACCCGTCACTGAGCTTATATCAAGTTTCAGTACACTGTTCTTCTTGATAACATGGAAGAATCAACTGATTGATATGTTGATGAGTGAAAATGATCGCTCGTTTGAGTCATACGACCATGGTTATAAGCACTACAAAATGAGAATTCGAACTTGTTTGCCATGTTTACTTCATCTCTGAATATACCACGTGATTTCTGTTCATTTTGCGTTTGGCACCCGTGAAGAGCCACCTCCTCGTGGTGGGTGCTGGGTAACGCTAAGCGCTCTTCAAACCCCCGTTGTGGACCCGGGGGTATATTTGGTCCACCAACCCGTTTGCCGTGGGTTACGCCCCTGTGTCGGTGGAGGACGGGAGTCAGGTGGTTTGAGGGCACTGGTTCCAGGAACAGTGTTCATGCGCCCAACACACCACTTCGCCCCTTACTTCACCTAGACGGGTGGTAGAACTGGCCTGGTTCTATCAATCGGCTGGTCACGCCAAGCCCCGTGCTACGTGTATGTACTATTGCACCAAATTTTTGAGAATTATACAATTATATGTTTAAAGTCTTGGTGAATTTTTGGAACTGAGAATTCCAACTACTCAATTTGGCGTTACTGGTTGAGTGCGGGAAACGGCAGCAATCAGCCAATCTGTTGAGCACTGAATCGTTTGTCGGCATTCCGGTCACTGTCTCTGCTCACAAGACATTAAACACAAGCAAAGGTATCATCAGAGATCGTGATCGATTGTTTTCTGACATGTCAGAACTTGACGTCGTGACTGAAATGAAAGATCAAGGTGTACTCTATGTAAAACGCTTTTCAATCCGTAAAAACAATGAAACTGTTCAGACCAATACTTATCTGTTTTCCTTTTCGTCACCAACTGCTCCCAAATCACTGAAAGCAGGTTATTGCAAAATTAAAGTTGACACCTACATTCCTAATCCGCTGAGATGCTTTAAGTGCCAGAAGTATGGACATGGTGTAAATACTTGCACATTGTCCTTTGTGTGTGCTGACTGTGGTGAGAAGACACACACAACTGAAGATTGTACAAAAACCTTTAAAAAATGCACTAACTGTTCAGGAGAGCATTCATCTTTCTCAAAAGAGTGTCCAATTTGGAAAGAACATATGCAAATCAACAAGATCAAATTCACCCAGAATATCAGTTTTTCTGATGCCAAAAAACTTGAAAAGAGATCTGAACTTACAGAAAGTTATGCTTCAATAGCCAAAACACCAACTGAATCAAGCCCTAAAGTATATGCATCATCCACAAGCTGTCAAACAAATTTCACTTGGGTCAAAGGCGACAATCCACAGCTTTTGTATCCCGCTATATCATCTCAAACTACGGAATCACTTCCTAGTACGTCCGAAAAGCAGTAAGAGTCATCTTCTGATCATAAGTCATCCTCTCAGTCATGTTCACAGTCTCAATCTTCATCTGATACTCAAGACATTGTTAAAAGCAAAACTAAACCGAAGCAAAACAAAGTGGCAGAGCCCCAAAAGGATCGGAAAATAGAATTCAGCTTTACAATAAATATGGATCTCTTGAGGCCATGGACGTATCTGAAAACGTCCATCCTAGGGCACATAGCTTGTCGCCCTCCAAAAAAGTGCGGGGTAGATCCCCAATAAATCCTCCCAAAAGATAATGTCTTTTAATAATATTGTACAGTGGAACTGCAGAGGGCTAAGGAATAATTTCAATGATTTGCAGCTATTAGTCCAGGACTTCACACCATCAGCCATTTGTCTCCAGGAGACATATTTAAAACAGACGGATACATTTGATTTACGCCATTTCAATGTATACCATTCGTTTTCACCTCCAGGTGATCGGGCCACTGGAGGATCCTTGATCCTTATCAAACAAGATGTTATCCATAGTCCTGTTATACTAATACTAGTGTCCAGGCGGTTGCCGTACGACTAACGTTGCGTTCACATTACGCTTTTTGTACATCTCACCGTCTTCAACTGTTCAGAAGACTGACCTTCAAAATTTATATGACCAACTCCCGAAACCTTGTATCATTATGGGAGCTTTAAATTGCCACAACCCTCTCTGGGGTGATACAACTACTAATGGTAATGGTAAACTATTAGAAGACTTTTGTTCAGATAATGATTTATGCATATATAATGACGGTTCTAGCACATATTTACATCCTGGCACAGGAACTTATTCAGCTCTTGATTTATCGATTACTGACTCAGACCTATTGAATGAATTTGAGTGGTCAGTCCACGACGACCTATGTTCCTCCATCATCAAGATGGAACTTTATGAAGGCTAACTGGCCTTTATATGAAACTTTCTGTGCTGACAAACTCAAACCTGAACTTTTTCATGATCTTCCTGATGCCATAAAATGTTTTTCAGATGAGGTCAAACACATAGCTGACAAGTGTATCCCCAAATCCTCTGCAGTTCCTCATGTACGTAAACCATGGCTTAACGCTGAATGCAAACAGGCTCGCAAGGCACGGAAGAAAGCTGAACATTATTTCCGTTGCCATCCTATGGTCCACAATTTAAACAAATTAAAAAATGTAAACGCCAAAGCAGGGCGTACTTTTAAACAAAGTAAATGCCAATCTTGGCGAAACTATGTATCAAACATCAATTCGTGCACGCCGATATCAAAAGTATGGAACATGATCCAGAAAATAAAAGGTAAGGGCTCTAAATCTAGCATTAAGCATCTCAAAGTAGGAGATGAATTATTAACTGATAAATCTGACATAGCAAATAAACTTGGA
Organism: Haliotis rubra; assembly: GCF_003918875.1. Classification (NCBI taxonomy): domain Eukaryota; kingdom Metazoa; phylum Mollusca; class Gastropoda; order Lepetellida; family Haliotidae; genus Haliotis; species Haliotis rubra. The sequence goes on from NW_025765338.1 coordinate 53,993, forward strand.
GAAACTTTGGATAAAAAAAAATTCTTCCTCATCTAACTTTGTACCTGAATTCCAGAAATATCAAAGACAGCAAGAAAAGAAATCTTTTAATTTCAATTCAGACAATGGGGAAGACTACAATGAAACCTTTTCGATACATGAGCTTCATACTGCTCTTGACCAAGCTCACGATGCTGCTTCAGGAGCTGATGGTATACATTATCAACTCCTGAAACACTTACCTGAATCATGTTTAGAGACGCTCTTACGTATGTTTGATGACATTTGGACATCTGGACAATTTCTGTCGTCGTGGCATGATGCTATAATTGTGCCCATACCTAAACCTGGACGTGATCATACTCATCCTGTCAATTATAGGCCAATTTCACTAACTAGCTGTGTTTGCAAGACCATGGAACGCATGATAAATAATCGACTTGTTTGGTACTTGGAAACAAATATCCTAATAACAGATATACAATGTGGTTTCCGTAAAAACAGAAGTACTGTCGGTCACTTGGTGCGTATAGAATCATTTGTTAAAAACGCTTTAATTAATATACAGCACGCTGTGTCTATCCTTTTTGATCTAGAAAAAGCATATGACACTACGTGGAAAGACCCTGAACTGTTTCTAAATGGCTCTCCCATCAAAGTTGTTAAGGACGCCAAGTTCTTGGGTTTAATTTTTGTCTCTCAATTAACGTTTCTTCAGCATATTAAATCCCTTAAAACTAAATGTCTGAAGGTACTTGACTTGTTGAAAGTTGTTTCAAATTCTAAGTGGGGAGGGGATCAAGCCACTCTCCTACACCTATATCGATCATTGGTCCGTTCCAAACTTGAGTATGGCTCCATCATATATGGTGGAGCCTGCAAAAGCAACTTAAAGCTCTTAGATTCTGTTCATCACCAAGGTCTAAGACTTTGTCTTGGATCCTTTAGAAATTCTCCTGTTGACAGTCTCTACGTCGAGGGAGATGAACCATCTCTTACACAACACCGTATAAAATTGGAGTTACCGCCCTTGCAGCTACCAAGTCGTGCTCTGGACGAGCTCTCTACAGAAACAGGGACCTACGATCTTTTTCCCTATGTACTTCAAGTTGGCTACAACACCAGAAGCACAAATAGGTACTGCAACAGTTTCTGCATCGTCGTGAGCGACATGGGGGTATCTGTGGAACAGTGGAGGAGTAAAATATAACTTTTTAGCCCTCCACGTGGTTCGAAACAAGTCGGCCATGTTGCCAGGTACACCCCGTCCACAAGATGGTCACCCGGAATGTATGTAGGCTATCGGCTACTTTCAACATTGCTTGTTCTTGGCAGTATTTCCATACTATCTAGGAACATTGTTTGTGCCAATGCTCTCTTATTATCCGGAGACCTTGAATCTAACCCTGGCCCTCCTAAAAAGACAGACAATGTCTAACTATTAACTGTGGAAGACGACATTCTACGTGAACTTCGCTCGATGACGAATGACCTCTCACGTGATATACAAGATGTCAAAGCTGACACAAGAAAGCTCAACGCAACAGTTAACGAAATTACTGACAAAATAGAAGACATAAAGGCGCAACAAAACATATCACGTCTAGACCTGGACACTTTGACCGAGAGACTTACGAATCTGGAGCACCGAGATAGCCAGTCAAGTGTGTCTAAATTCGAAGAGGATATTTCCGAAATTCAAAGCAGTATAGAGCGGATGGAGCAGCTCAGTAGGAAGAACAACGTCTTACTTCACGGGGTGAGTGAACTGCCTGATGAGACCAGATCAGATTGTAAATCTCTTGCTTGTGACATTATCAATAATCACAGCCCTGACGTGCAAATCTGTGATCAGGACATTATTGACTCTTATAGAATTGGTACTCTGTCTGCCAAAAGCAAACATCCAAGGCCCATAATGATCAAGCTTAAATCTACATCTAGCCAAATTGCTGTACTTAAGTGCCGCGAAAATATGAAAGCTGATGGTTATGGACTCTCCAATGACCTGACAAGAAAGCAGAGAAAAGTTATATCTGATTTAAAACTTCAAAATAAGCATGGATTTTATAAAAATGGCAGATAAGTTGTTGTTGACAGGCGCTCCTCCAACAACTCTCGCCATATGTCGACTAGTGACACCGTAGCAGAAGGGGACGAAAGCACTCCAGCTCAGAGAGGACATGACAACACATCATAGGGGCGTGGCCGGCCTGACACACAACGCCAGGGTGTAAACAATGTGTTAAACAGTCTCTTTTGGAATATCTCAGGTTTTCTGAACAAAGTTGATGATACAAAGTTTATTTCATTCATCAAATCCTTCAATGTTATAGGTTTGAATGAAACGTGGACAATTGGATTCGATTATTAAACACAATTTCACGACTTCATATGTTACCACATTGATGCTTTAAAAACCTCTAATGCAGGTAGACCCTCCTGTGGAATTATTTTGTTGATAAATAAATCCTGACAACCATATGTGAAATCTTTTAGAACTACAGACAATGCTATATTTATATTATTAGACAAATCAAGAATTTAATCTAGATAAAGATGTTTTATTATCTGTTGTATATGTGAACCCAGTTGGATCACCATGGTATGACTGTAAATCATTTTCATGTGGATTGTCATCAGTTTTTTTATTAGTGTCCTTACTGATTGAGTTCAGTGACCCCTATGTTATTATTGGCGGTGACTTTAACGCGAGAACAGGCGAAGAACTAGATAGTGTCGACAACAGCATATCTGAAGCACTTCTGTTTGATACAGTCTCCACAACACGTCGCTCTTGTGATAAAACTCTTAATCAAACCGGTCGTAAATTGCTAAATTGGTGTGCTGTATTAAACTTATTTATTATGAATGGTCGATGTGGACTCGACGCTGGCTTGGGTGACTTCACGTTCATAAGCCATTGTGGTAGAAGTGTCATTGACTACGTTATTGCTTCTCCCGCAATCTTCAATGTCTGTCAACATTTCAACATCTTCTCTCGATCCGACCGTGATCATCTACCGCCCGTGCAGCACGCTCAGGATAGTGATTCATCAAACAACCGAGATGATTACCGCTATGTATGGTGTGATGCTAACACAGAACTTTTCAGAGAAAATCTATTGTCAGATAAACTTATTTCAATGTTTGATGAATGCCTAGATGGCATGTTCGATAATATTATTGAGTCTGTTGATTTATTTACTGATGTTATATGTGAAGCTGATACATGTATGAAACGTAAATGTCGTGAGGCACTATAAATTCTCAGCCTTGGTATGATTCTGAGTGTAGCTATTATCGCTCTGAGAGAGAGCTGAGCTGAGCTGTTGTGTGTTTATAGACGATGTAGACTTGATGATACTCTTAAAGATTATCTGAGGCAAAAAATAAATTTTCTTCTGTTACGAGGGATAAGAAGCGAGCTTACCAAGATAAAATGTCTATAGCTTTGAGAGATAATTTATATAATAGTAAGGCATTTTGGAAGTTATTAAAACGTTTTTCATCCACAGTTCCAGTTACCCCCAGTATTTCATTACAGGAGAGGCATGATCATTTTTGCAGTATGTATATGACACCTGGTAGATCATCAGTTAGCGATAGTGTGGCCAATAGTTATGAGTCTAAGTTTACTGATAGTAATACCACTTCTATTCGTGACTCGCCAATCTCGGCTGATGAGATTATGGTGGGAATAGATGCACTCAAGTGTTCTAAATCAGCGGGGGATGATAAGCTTATTGCTGAATTCTTTAAGCACTCTTCGGATGTTATTATTCCATATCTTACTATTTTATTCAATATGCTTTTTGATAAAGGTATATTCCCAGCTCAGTTGTCTATGGATATAATAGTTCCTGTTCATAAGAAGGGTAATGTCAATAAGGTGTCCAATTACAGAGGGATTACAGTTCTCAGTGTCTTTAGTAAACTACACTCTCTCAAAAAAGAAACGCAACCCCTGTTTTTTTTGGTAATGTTTATATCAATTTTAACTGGTTATTACATTTGTATTGTTAAAGATAATGCCATGAAATTTGACATGGTGAACCTTAGGTCAGCACGGTATAAGGTAACAGTTAATGCAGGTCAGTATCGAACTCTCAATTTACGCTAGGGGGGCGTTGTCTTCAGTATCTCGTTGTAGAGCCACGAGCTCTAATCACAGCAGTGCACCTCCTCGGAACAGAACGAATCAGACGTCGGATGTTTTCCTGGGGGATTGCTCTCCACTCTTCCTGGAGTGCTGCGGCCAGTTCAACCAACGTGTGCGGTTGTGGTGTACGTGCACGAACACGACGATCCAGCTGGTCCCACAGATGTTCGATAGGATTGATGTCTGGCGATCTGGAGGGCCACGGCATCACGTTGACGTTTGAATTCTGTAGGAATGCCACTGTTGCACGAGCTGTATGAGGGCGGGCATTGTCATGTTGAAACAACTCCCTCTGTTGGTCGATTATCGGCAGAAGATGTGGCTGTAAGACGTCATCAATGTACCGTTGTGCCGTCAAATTGCCACGAATGATGACCAAGTCTGACCGTTGGTTGTAAGACATGGCTCCCCATACCATGATGCTTCCTCCTCCAAATCTGTCGACCTGTCGAACGCAGGTCGGTGCAAAACGTTCATTTGCTCGTCTATAGACACGTTGTCTACCGTCACGTCGTTGAAGAAGAAAACGAGACTCGTCACTAAACCAGACTCTTCTCCAGTTTCTTAGGGTCCATCTCCTTACGTTAGTACACCACCTGAGACGTTGGCGTCGATGTTGGCGTTTCAAGACGGGCCCAACAACTGGTCTTCTTGCACGTAAATTTGCCTCATGTAAACGGTTCCTGATGGTTTGGGCCGATACTCTCCTCAAACCTGGCACCTGTGTTGCAGTGATGGTGGGTGTGGCATGCCGATTACGTAGGTGGCTGAGTCGAATAAAGCGATCCTGAGCCGGTGTGGTGATCCTAGGTCTACCGCTCCTGGGACGATCTTCAATTGCATGGAACTGTGTGTAACGATTCCAAAGTCGTGAGATTGTTGTTTTGTGTACGTTTAGATGACGGGCAACTGTTCCAAAGCTTTCCCCGGCCTCAATTTGCTGTACTCAAACGGGGCATTTTCGAACTTGATTTGCAGAGCAAATTATGAGAGAAAAATTACAAACTACGCGTGCTTTTAAAACCCTCTACATGAACTGTGTTTTCAACGATTTGCACGTGCAACAGGCTTTTAGCATTTTGTACATGACAATTTCGCACTTTCTCAAATAACACGGATACAAAGGTCATCATGTGTGAAAATGGTTCCGTTTGGGAGCTTATACTGATCAGATGGGAACGTATTAACAGTATTTTGAAGAAAATTCTAATTTACATTCACCATCTTTATTCTAGAAATGATGTCAGATATTTAGATAGGGGTTGCGTTTCTTTTTTGAGAGAGTGTATATGTGTCAGTTATTAATAATAGGCTCAGGTTTTGGGTTGATGCTTATTGCAAGATCTCCGAGTCGCAGGCAGGGTTCAGAGCTGGTTACTCGACTATAGATAACATTTTCATTTTACAAACTATTATTAACAGAATTCTATCTAAGAAAGCGAAATTATATGCTTTTTTTGTAGACTTTTCAAAAGCGTTTGATTTGGTGAATAGGGCAAAATTATGGTCTGTATTAAATGAGAAGGGCGTGTCTACCAAAATGTGGAATTGTGTCCGATCCATCTATGATTGTGTCAAATCTTGCGTTAAAACAAATAATATGTTTTCCGAAATGTTCCAGTGTAATATTGGAGTGCGTCAAGGGTGTGTCTTAAGCCCCTTTCTATTTTCCATTTTTATAGATGGTTTGGCTAGTGAAATTGTGTCATCTTGTTATCCTGGTATACAGATGCATCCAGAACTAACACAAGTATTTCTCTTGCTGTTCGCTGACGACGTAGTACTCCTCTCCGATACTATCTGTGGCCTACAAAGGCCGTTAATCTAGATAAATCCAAAATTGTTGTCTTTACAAATGATGGTAAGCTCTCTAAATATAAAAAGTGGTTTTTGAGTGGCATGAGAATAGATTGTGTCCCATGGTATAAGTATTTGGGTGTTCTTCTTTCTCAAAGCTCGTCGTGGCATAAACATTTTGATAATTCCATTCTACAATCTAAAAAGGCCCTCTATAGTATTATTAGGTCACTATCGAAGCTAAAACCTATTCGCGGTGACATTTTCTTCAGGATTTTTTATTCAAAAGTGTTACAAATCCTACTCTATGGGGCTGAAGTCTTGGGGTTTGATTGTGATATTAGTTCACCAATCGAGAAAGTTTAAACTCTGGCTTGTAAATATCTGCTTTGTGTCAAAATATCAACCCCTAATCACATCGTTCGGGTTGAGTGTGGCAGATACCCTGTCTATGTTTATGCTTAGAAACGTTGTATTAAATATTAGTATAAATTGTTGAATATGCCAGTATCTCGTCTGCCCTGAAAGTGCTATAAGTTATTATTGTTAGATGCTAGCCATGGTAAAACAAATTGGGTATCAAAGCTTAAGTTATGACTTTACAATATGGGATTTGGATATATATGGGAAAGACAGTATATTAGTCGCTTACGTTCCTTCCTGTCTGAATTTATGATCAGGGTTCAGCATATATCCCATCAAGAATGGCATAACTCGGTATCATCAAGTTTTAAAACTTGTTCATATTCTCATTTCAAGTGTAATCTATCTATGGAACCATATCTAAGTGTTATCTAATCGTAAATTCAATGCAAATGGAATTAAGGAAGCTTTTCCTTGTATGCACAATGCACATAGCTATTTGGCAGCTAATGTTTGCGTTGATTGCCATTGTGACATTATCTGCCGATGGTTATGGTTAAGTCACTTACCCTGACCATTGGACGCTGAAAGCGACAAGGATCCCCAGAAGTACTACCGAAAGGAGAAAGGGTATCTTCATTTTTCACCCTTTGCCCCAACACCCTTAAACATCTGACTCAAATCGTGTTTTCTCACCAGAGTGTTGAATACACGTCGGCTGTACACCGACTGCCGAGAGCGCGATGTATGGGTCGTTAAAACCCAACAATGCAGGAGGTGAAGTTACAGTCTTCTATATTTCATATTGCTTTGAGATAGCAACTTGAGGACACACCCGCAGAAGCGACAATCCAGTAATACTAGCTATTCAAATGGAACAAAGCATCGCAACAGGCCACATTTCTAAAAGTAGCAATGTGTTACTATGAACTACAGAAAAGAAACTTATGCAAACTTCAATTTAACTTTGACTCTTTTGATAAACTGAACCTCAAGTAATAGCTGAATGGTAAATCTAAGTCACAATGCTGTCTTGACAATTTCAATGCACTGAATTTGACTTTGTGCCATGGTATAATCTGTATTGTGTCATAACAACGCTCTAAGTGGTGTCACTCTAAATTAGTGAAGGTGATGTATATTTGTTTGTTGTTCAACGCCGTGCTCAGAAATATTCCAGCTATAAGGCGGCGGGCCGTAAATAATGGCGTCTGGACCAGACAATCCAGTGATCATCAACATAAGCATCGATCTACACAACTGGAATTCGATGACATGTCACCCAAATCAGTGAGCCTGACCACCCGATTCCATTAGTCGCTTCCTACGACAAGCATGAGTTGAGGAAGACAATTTCTAATCTTCACGTGTTAAGTTTATATGGCAATCGGACAGAGGACCTTGTTTCAGAAAGCCGTACGAAAATATTTACTTTAAGTTTGTTGTTCAATCAAGTTAAAGAAATAAAACCTTCTCCTATATTAATGTCATGTTGCCAAATGGCCAGTGAAACATGAACCATTCTGCGCATGGCTGCACATTGTTGTTGCTCCCAGAAACACCGATACCGATGGTTGTCAAAGTCGTACACCGTGACATTTGTCCACCTCTCGAATCCAGTGTTTAGTGATTTTCTATGAACTATAAATATATAACACTATAAAACGTCAGTGCAACAAAATAACCAGTTTGATATCGGCTGAGCCAATTTCCAATTTGCTTAATATAAAGGCAAAATAACCGTACCAATCAAAGTCAATGGTTGATAATTGTTTTGGACAATGTGCCATCAAAGGACGTTTCTCCTAAGTCTCACAAACCTGTCTCTTCTATCCCATGCATCTAGGTATCCTTGGTTCTCCTATTCCATGTATTTAGGGCTTGTTGGTTTCGTTGTATCCCCCAAATGTAGGCTGTTTTTTCTTCTTTCCCATGTGTGTTAAGCTGCTAGTTTCGTCCGTTCCGCCCACATCAGTTTGCTTGTTCCATCTGGCCCAATTACTGACTGCATGTTTCCTATATCCCACTATTTGGACTGCATGTTGGACTACATGTTTATATACAAATCACGAAACACACGCACTGCTGATGGGTATTATTTACATCGTATCTTTGCAAATCAATCAATTTTACTTTTCATTTCAAACAGAGTAGGTCTCATGCTTTTGCACAATTATTTCTTAATCCAAGCTTCTTGAAGACAATTTGTAAAATGAATTAAACCACATAACATAACACATTACCATGTACAACAATTAGCAGGAATGAGTAATGTAATAGCCAAATTTAACACTATCATAAACACCAAACTCGGTATACTTCATTTTGCCCCTATGTTTATTCAGCTAGTCCGACTTGGGAGAGACTTTTGTCACTTCTTGCTGGTTCTTTAAGTCTGTTTGTAGGCACACAATTGCAAACACGTGGTGGTGCTATTCATATTTGACACAACAGTAAATTCAAGTGTTACTGAAAAGACGCCATGGTCATATATAAATAGAATTTCAGTCACTATAACAAAAAGAATTTTTTTTGATAGACAGAAGGCTTCCCGGGCTGATTTTGTTTCTTCTATCAATTCATGTCTCAGCATGTTTGGGTTTTGACAAAGGCAAAGGACTTGTGTGAATTTAACTATTTGAAATGTGTGCTGGTTACGCCTGCATTCGTATTGATCCTTTTCAAAATAGTTTCATAATAGCAGCTATATGTTTGTATATTCATTGATTACATGTGCTGTGACAACAGCCAATTCGTGGTCGTTTTTTCCAATGATGGCAGCAAACCGTACTGAATATCTATGTTTATGTGTGCTGTCAACAGTATGTTTCATTATGGCTATGTCTGAATAGGGCCGAAAAACTTTTGAATGTAAAGAATACTTACCAGGTGACACACATATTTCATACCAGTAGTTGTAGCAGTACTGGCTCTAGAGGAAAGATAGTGGCGGTAGTAGTGGTGGTGTTGGAGTCGTTGTGGTGATGATAGAGATAGTAATATTGGTGGTGATAGTAGTAGTTGTAGTAGTAGTAGTAGCGGTAATTGGGGTAGTGGTTGTGGTAGTAGTAGTAGTGCTCCCACCACTACTACAAAACTAAAAAAGCTTCTTGTTAATGAATAGAACAACAACAAAGCCATAACCACCCCATATCACACATAAAGGGCTGGACGTATTTGTTTTAAGCAAAGGGTTTCTGGTCAAATATAGCACTAACGAAATGATCTGAAATAGTCAAGTTTTCAATTTCAACCAAGGTTATGATTCTTTTGAAAGGTTTTAGCATGCATATAGTCGTAAAGGTGTTTCATGGAAAATGCTCTTCATTGTCAGGAGAAAAAATGATGATGTAAAAAAGTTAACCAATACCACCCGACGGGAGGGTTCATGGCCGGGAAGGCTAAAATCGTGACGCTTCTCCGTTAAATGAGCGTAGCCTGTCGCGGTACTTGCAATACAATGTTCTGGCTGAAGGAACACGGCGCGCCTCACTCGCAGGCTTTGACTATTTACAAAGACAACAGGATTAACGTGGATGCTATTTAATATGTGCACACATAAATAAATGTATTTACACATTTTCACGTCTATTCTTCATTATACATTTTCTTTAATTCGGCATTAAATGATCATTTTCCATAATAAAGCACATTTCTGTCAATCTACTTCGAGGTTACGTCAATTTGAGCAGCCTCTGTGCACTTCCAATAACTGGTGTCTCCCTTCTGTCATCACGATTATGTGTATGAGGGTTCGGTGTCAGTTTGCAACTTGAATATAACATTATAGCAATGTTTTGAGAAGACAGTTATCTACTCCCCACATTTATTAAGCTTACCGATAATTATTGTGCTCAGATGGGGGTTTTTTCTAATCAAATACATCTGACCAAGCGCTACAATAGTACAAATCGTGTTGTTTCTGTCGGGTTTTTTAAATGGTACGATGGTGTATTGCGTTGCCTGGGGATGCACGGCATCATCGAACATGGGAGAGAACCACCATTTCTTCCGTTTTCCAAGTGAAATGACAGACTTCGGCAGGAGAAATGCGCCGATCATTCCGAGTCGGACGCATATGAAAGAGACATGCACGCATTGAGTATGGAAATCCCCAAGCTAGGTTGAAGAAGGGAAAAGTACCCACGAGATTCATTTATACTCCATCATTCCCTGTAACAACTTACTGTCAGTGGTATTTTTAACATAGATTAAATCAAGTCCAATTGCCAGTCGAATTGCCCCCTCTACAAAATGACCCAGCAAATTTGGTCAAATTGCCCCATAGGGGTAGTCAAAATGCCCCAATTTATTTAAATGAATAAATATAGGCCATAAATGCATAGTTTGTCAACTTTGATATTATGTTCTTCATATATAAGTATATACATAGTTATGAGTTTACTGATGAAACATTTGTCAGAAATATTACGTTTATATGAAGAACATAATATCATAATAAGTTGACAAAAAGTATGCATTTACGGCATATATGCAATCATCATCAATAAATTTGAACAAATTAGAATGAATGACCAAATTTGCTGGGGTATTTTTTAGCTGGGGCAGTTCGACTGGTACACATGAGATATATATTATCAAAATCAGTAAGAGATTTCTTATGAGCTTGAAAATGTTTCGTTATAACGTTCTTTTTGGTTTGGAGCCCTAAATGATGCAGTCAACTCGAAACATTGCCGAATACAACGGCAAATCATGAAGTACTTGTTGCTTTCATTGTTTTCCATTTTGTCCAATTACGCACGTCGGTATCAGACTCGCTATTTGTCAGTAGTGTGTGCCGTGAAAGTTGTTCTGTATTATCATTGGCTGACAGGATGTCATTCTACAGCTATGACCGAGTACCATAACTATTTCCATAACCAAACAATGGGGAAACATACGTTGTCCTGACTAGTATTTTACAATTCACCAGTTTTCGGGGAATAACTTATCTGTGTCGCGAATATTATCTCTGCCTGACTAGGTTGGGATCTTGTATCGAGACTTTTTTCAACAAAATAATTCCAGTGTAATTTTTGAAGCAGATAATTTTTATTTTCCCTCGTCTGAAGCATAATTATTTAACATCTAACATCCATTTCAGAAATTATATCAGCAACATCTTTTACTGCTTCAGAATCCACGGACACTGTTAAGTTGTGAGGTAAAATCAAAGAGGAAGCCATCAGCAACAGGCACTTATGGCGTCATGTCACGTGATAGCCCCTCTGCTCATTTACTGTCGGGTGTTTCCGTAAAAGGCGGAAATACGAGTACGTTTTTGTGGTTTTATTGCTATTTTACAAAAAGTTTGTTCAATTTTAATCACGGAATGTGACTTTTAGAATACCCTTTACAATATATTAAAAGTTCTGTTTTCGTTCGTATTCTCCTTTAAATAAAGTTCTAAACAAGCGAAGAAGATAAATACTCTATTTTAATAATGTTTTGAAAAGAAATCTGTCTAATCCCGACATGGATTATGCTTCCCGGCACGGTATGTTTAGCTTTGGCGGTACTCCCCTACTCCCTCGAAATTAGCTCTCCCAAGAAATCCAAAATATAAATTTTAGCCTTACCGGGACATCTGAAAAATACGATCATCATTACGATTTTTTCTGCGCTTGGAGCTGGTCACGGATAACGCCCCGCACCGATCACCGTCTCAATCCCAAACTACAAAGCTGGCCTTGCCATCTCTAACCTCCTCCTCCTCCTCACAGATCACCGTCAACTGAGATCAAAACTCCACATCCCACAGGTCACTGCACCATGGCCCCCCACGGGCCAGGAAACACGCATTTGTTAACCTGTGTGACTTTCAGTGTATATAGCCTGTATAGACTCTAAAGACAATCCAGCTGTTGCTCGCTACAAAATCCAACCTTTTTTTCTACTTTCTCACTTGTATATATGCTCTTTCCTCTAAATTTGTTTGTATTCTCATTTGTATATTGTGTACATTTCCCCACCCCATACTCCCCCACCCAACCATGATCTCCTCCCTCTTTGCCGCACTATTCTCCACTCCGACAAAAAGATTTTACACCCTTACCTCCCCACTCCAAATTAACCCCATCCCCATAAACTTAGGTATCGACCGTGACTCCCTACTGCCATCCCGACCAACATCAAAACCACCACCCCCAGCGTCACAACCCCCAAGCAACACAACAAAATCCACTAAACGTCCACACATCTCTCCCTCTGAAAGCTCCCAATCAAACAAGAAACAATAATGACAAAGCCACTCCCACCCAAAGCCCAAGACAACAAGCTCATACTCCTAGCCTTTGCCACAAACACTCACACTCCCCTCAATCACACATATTCCATCAATAAATTCGCCCTTTGCCTAAAACAACACAACATACAATACAAATACATAAACAATTGCGGCCGAGGCTTTAATATCACATTCACGGACAAACAATCACTAAACAACACACTAAAACACACTCTCATAGACGGCAAGCAATTAAGTTGGCAGTACCCACGTTGGCAAACATCAGTTCAGGGAGTCATATACATAGACACAAGGGAAACTGAATCAGACATCAAACCCACCACCTAAAACCCTAACACACAAACAACCTTCCTTACATTCGACACCACTACACTTCCCACTCACATTACATTCGGCGCTCTCACTTACAAGGTACATCCAACTCGCAAAAATCCACAACAATGCAAATTTTGTTTCTCATTTTCACATATATCCGACTACCTATGCTTTGTCCAAAATGCGGGTCGGACACACACACACTTGATGAATGTCTACAACAAAATTACTGCATTCACTGCAACACACTCGGCCACACTGCTTCACAAAACACATGTCCCATCAAACAAAAACACATTCTCAATCTCAACAAACACATTAAAAACACCGACCTGCCCAAACCAGCACGCACAATACTCTCATATATCTACATCCTCTCAGCCACATCATCCTCCCCCTACACCTCCTCCTCCCCCAACTCATCATTCTATTCACCCCCTCCCCAAACCTAAACCCACCAAACACTGCAAGTGATAAGACAAGTACATGGTGTCAGAAGTGACTCTACCCATCCTAGCATCTGTCTATCCTCAAGATGGAACGTTTGTATCCACCTAAAGCTCTGGAACTTAATGGAAATCTCAGTGAAAATTGGAGTAGATACATTGCCATGGTCTACCCCCAGACATTTCATGGGTACAGTGGATCATGCATTCCAACACTTGGATATTTGTCAGTGGTTTTAGGTAGGAGCGAATCCTTAAAGTCAAAATGGTACCCTGCACTCAAACGTGTAATATAGTTACACAATCGTCGTTTGATTATGAACATTTATTTGTAAATGAAATCTTACGTCTCAACATCATCGAATATTTCTTCATCGCAGACTGCTTAAAGCGGACCTTCAAATTCAAGTGCAAATGAATGCGCACATCCTTTGCTCAAATCGACAGTGAAACGAACGCTGGACTCGAAGAAAAATCAATCAATGCAATTAAGTTTCACCAACTCTTGGTGCTCCTATATTATCGGCATTTGCTGCACATTTCAGAACACTCAGAAAATAGATAAACAGCATGACGTGACACAATCATCTAGTTCGTCTGTTCCAGAGATCGTAATCAACTCCAGACAAGCAACGTCTTAATCCAACGTTGAAATACGTGTTATCATAAAGTGGATACCTTTCTTGAATGCTTTCATAAATTGATTGTATTATCACTCGCGTTTTTGATATTAAATCGTAAATTCAATGCAAATGGAATTAAGGAAGCTTTTCCTTGTATGCACAATGCACATAGCTATTTGGCAGCTATTGTTTGCGTTGATTGTCATTGTGACATTATCTGCCGATGGTTATGGTTAAGTCACTTACCCTGACCATTGGACGCTGAAATCGACAAGGATCCCAAGAAGTACTACCGAAAGGAGAAAGGGTATCTTCATTTTTCACTCTTTGCCCCAACACCCTTAAACATCTGACTCAAACGTGTTTTCTCACCAGAGTGTTGAATACACAACGGTTGTACACCGACTGCCGAGAGCGCGATGTGTGGGTTGCTAAAAGCCAACAATGCAGGAGGTGAAGTTCAGTCTTCTATATTTCATATTGCTTTGAGATAGCAGCTTGAGGACACACCCGCAGAAGCGACAATCCAGTAATACAGCTATTCAAATGGAACAAAGCATCGCAACAGGCCACATTTCTAAAAGTAGCAATGTGTTACTATGAACTACAGAAAAGACACTTATGCAAACTTCAATTTAACTTTGACTCTCTGGATAAACTGAACCTCAAGTAATAGCTGAATGGTAAATCTAAATACCAATGCTGTCTTAACAGTATCAATGTACCGAATTTGACTTTGTGCCATGATATAATCTGTATCGTGTCATAACAACGCTCTAAGTGTCACTTTAAATTAGTGAAAGTGATGTTTATTTGTTTGTCGTTCAACGCCTTGCTCAGAAATGTTCCAGCTATAATGCGGCAGGCCGTAAATAATGGCGTCTGGACCAGACAATCCAGTGATCATCAACATAAGCATCGATCTACACAACTGGAATTCGATGACATGTCACCCAAATCAGTGAGCCTGACCACCCGATCACGTTAGTCGCTTTTTACGACAAACATGAGTTGATGAAGACCATTTCTAATCTTCACGTGTTAAGTGTATATGGCAAGCGTACAGAGGACCTTTTTTCAGAAAGCCGTATGAAAATGTTTACTTTAAAGGTCACATGCAACGTAAAACACAACTTTGCAGATTCTGATAACTTTCGGTATGGACTTACCGAAACAAATCATCAAAAATGCAAATTTAACTTATAAAGTTGAAAAATAATGCGATGAAAAAAACTGCGCTAAATCGTAGTTCAAACGATTCACTAACTTTCCCCCAGCGCTTGGGGGAATTGAAGTGGTTTCAACAGCTGGGCTGCACTCATACCACATGTGCAGTGAAATAGGTTCGCGGAGCTTGGAAGCGGGTTGTCCGGTGAATATTCGGTGAAGGCTTTGGTGTGAGCTATTTTTCTAATGTTTTGTTGATATTTCAAAGGCGCGAGCTTTTTATGTGTTATGACAGTAGATTACCGATTTAACAGTTTATATAATTTTATTTGTCTATTTCACCACACGTTCTTCTTAAAGAGTCACTTTCTCAGTTCGATACTTAAAAGCAATGTAATTATTTAGCGTCGACAGAATTTCTAACTGTGATATAGATATGTCGTTGTCACAGACAAAACTCAAAGTTCTGTACTGACACCTATGTGTCTGCCTGCTCGTCTGCTAATGACAATATTCAATACACAATTTCAATCACTGACCACATGCAATTTGAACTTAACACCTATCAGGCTATACACCATGAACAAAAAGCATTGATTTATGGCCCGAGTCCGGTCTCTGTCACATTATGTAATTACACAGACAGGCAAGTGTGATACTTGTACACATGACATGACATGTTAAGATGTCTGTTGATTGCAAAATGTTATACACAAAAAATGAGCATGTATTTACAAAACCCAACATCTCTATATATACACACACAATGAGCCGTGTGGGCGGCATCTGCAAATGAACCAGCCGTTACACTTGAATGCACACCCACCCGCTCTGACTGGGTTCGGTATCCCGGCTGCTTCGTTTCTTGGGAAGTAAACCCAAGTAGAAAATAATGCACTTTTGATTTGCGATTGTATGCTTATAATTTTGTTTTTATGTTTTTTTTCATAACCAGCAATGTATATTATATGTCATGAATAAGTAATAATTGTGTTTTAATTATGTTTGATTCTTTTGTTGCATGTGACCTGTAAGTTTGTTGTTCAATCAAGTTAAAGAAATAAAACTTCTCCTATATTAATTTCATGTTGCCAAATGGCCAGTGAAACATGAACCATTCTGCGCATAGCTGCACATTGTTGTTGCTCCGGGAGACACCGATACAGATGATTGTCAAAGTCGTACACCGTAATGGAGAAACCATGACATTTGTCCACCTCTCGAATCCAGTGTTTAGTGATTTTCTATAAACTATAAATATATAACACTATAAAACGTCAGTGCAACAAAAAAAACCAGTTTGATATCGGCTGAGCCAATTTCCAATTTGCTTAATATAAAGGCAAAATAACTGTGGAATATATTTGAATGTACCAATCAAAGTCAATGGTTGACACCAAGTTGTGGATAATAATTGTTTTGGACAATGTGCCATCAAAGGACATCTCTAGGTATCCTTGGTTCTCCTATCCCATGTATTTATGTAGGCTGTTTTTTCTTCTTTCCCATGTGTGTTAAGCTGGCAGTTTCGTCCGTTCCGCCCACATCAGTTTGCTTGTTCCATCTGGCCCAATTATACGGACTGCATGTTTCCTATATCCCACTATTTGGACTGCATGTTGGACTACATGTTTATATACAAATCACGGAACACACGCACTGCTGATGGGTATTATTTACATCGTATCTTTGCAGATCAATCAATTTTACTTTTCATTTCAAACAGAGTAGGTCTCATGCTTTTGCACAATTATTTCTTAATCCAGGCTTCTTGAAGACAATTTGTAAAAAGAATGAAACCACATAACATAACACATTACCATGTACAACAATTAGCAGGAATGAGTAATGTAATAGCCAAATTTAACACTCTCATAAACACCAAACTCGGTATACTTTATTTTGCCCCTACGTTTATTCAGCTAGTCCGACTTGGGAGAGACTTTTGTCACTTCTTGCTGGTTCTTTAAGTCTGGTTGTAGGCACACAATTGCAAACACGTGGTGGTGCTATTCATATTTGACACAACAGTAAATTCAAGTATAACTGAAAAGACGCCATGGTCATATATAAATAGAATTTCAGTCACTATAACAAAAATAATTTTTTTTGATAGACAGAAGGCTTCCCGGGCTGATTTGGTTTCTTCTATCAATTCATGTCTCGGCATGTTTGGGTTTTGACAAAGGCAAAGGACTAGTGTGAATTAAACTATTTGAAATGTGTGCTGGTTACGCCTGCATTCGTATTGATCCTTTTCACAATAGTTTCATAATAGCAGCTATATGTTTGTATATTCATTGATTACATGTGCTGTGACAACAACCAATTCGTGGTCGTTTTTTCCAATGATGGCAGCAAACTGTACTGAATGTCTATGTTTATGTGTGCTGCCAACAGTATGTTTCCATTATGGCTATGTCTTAACAGGGCCGAAAAACTTTTGAATGTAAAGAATACTTACCAGGTGACACACATATTTCATACCAGTAGTTGTAGCAGTACTGGCTCTAGAGGAAAGATAGTCGCGGTAGTAGTGGTGGTGTTGGAGTCGTTGTGGTGATGATAGAGATAGTAATATTGGTGTTGATAGTAGTAATTGTAGCGATAATTGGGGTAGTGGTTGTGGTAGTAGTAGTAGTGCTCCCACCACTACTACAAAACTAAAAAAGCTTCTTGTTAATGAGTAGAACAACAACAACGCCATAACCACGCCATATCATACATAAAGGGCTGGACGTATTTGTTTTAAGCAAAGGGTTTCTGGTCAAATATAGCACTAACGAAATGATCTGAAATAGTCAAGTTTTCAATTTCAACCAAGGTTATGATTCTTTTGAAAGGTTTTAGCATGCATATAGTCGTAAAGGCGTTTCATGGAAAGTGCTCTTCATTGTCAGGAGAAAAAATGATGATGTAAAAAAGTTAACCAATACCACCCGACGGGAGGGTTCATGGCCGGGAAGGCTAAAATCGTGACGCTTCTCCGTTAAATGAGCGTAGCCGTCGCGGTACTTGCAATACAATGTTCTGGCTGAAGGAACACAGCGCGCCTCACTCGCAGGCTTTGACTATTTACAAAGACTACAGGATTAACGTGGATGCTATTTAATATGGGCACACATAAATAAATGTATTTACACATTTTCACGTCTATTCTTCATTATACATTTTCTTTAATTCGGCATTAAATTATCATTTTCCATAGTAAAGCACATTTCTGTCAATCTACTTCGAGGTTACGTCAATTTGAGCAGCCTCTGTGCACTTCCAATAACTGGTGTCTCCCTTCTGTCATCACAAATATGTGTATGAGGGTTCGGTGTCAGTTTGCAACTTAAATATAACATTATAGCAATGTTTTGAGAAGACAGTTATCTACTCCCCACATTTATTAAGCTTACCGATAATTATTGTGCTCAGATGGGGTTCTTTTCTAATCAAATACATCTGACCAAGCGCTACAATAGTACAAATCGTGTTGTTTCTGTCGGGTTTTTTAAATGGTACGATGGTGTATTGCGTTGCCTGGGGATGCACGGCATCATCGAACATGGGAGAGAACCACCATTTCTTCCGTTTTCCAAGTGAAATGACAGACTTCGGCAGGAGAAATGCGCCGATCATTCCGAGTCGGACGCATATGAAAGAGACATGCACGCATGGAGTATGGAAATCCCCAAGCTAGGCTGAAGAAGGAAAAAGTACCCACGACATTCATTTATACTCCATCATTCCCTGTAACAACTTACTGTCAGTGGTATTTTTAACATAGATTAAATCAAGTCCAATTGCCAGTCGAATTGCCCCCTCTACAAAATGACCCAGCAAATTTGGTCAAATTGCCCCATAGGGGTAGTCAAAATGCCCCAATTTATTTAAATGAATAAATATAGGCCATAAATGCATAGTTTGTCAACTTTGATATTATTTTCTTCATATATTAGTATATACATAGTTATGAGTTTACTGATGAAACATTTATCAGAAATATTACTTCCTAATAACGTTTATATGAAGAACATAATATCATAATAAGTTGACAAAAAGTATGCATTTACGGCATATTTGCAATCATCATAAATAAATTTGAACAAATTAGAATGAATGACCAAATTTACTGTGGTATTTTTTAGCTGGGGCAGTTCGACTGGTACACATGAGATATATATTATCAAAATCAGTAAGAGATTTCTTATGAGCTTGAAAATGTTTCGTTATAACGTTCTTTTCGGTTTGGAGCCCTAAATGATGCAGTCAACTCGAAACATTGCCGAATACAACGGCAAATCATGAAGTACTTGTTGCTTTCATTGTTTTCCATTTTGTCCAATTACGCACGTCGGCATCAGACTCGCTATTTGTCAGTAGTGTGTGCCGTGAAAGTTGTTCTGTATTCTCATTGGCTGACAGGATGTCATTCTACGGCTATGACCGAGTACCATAACTATTTCCATAACCGAACAATGGGGAAACATACGTTGTCCTGACTCGTATTTTACAATTCACCAGTTTTCGGGGAATAACTTATCTGCGTCGCGAATATTATCTCTGCCTGACAAGGTTGGGATCTTGTATCGAGACTTTTTTCAACAAAATAATTCCAGTGTAATTTTTAAGCAGATAATTTTTATTTTCCCTCGTCTGAAGCATAATTATTTAACATCTAACATCCATTTCAGAAATTATATCAGCAACATCTTTTACTGCTTCAGAATCCACGGACACTGTTAAGTTGTGAGGTAAAATCAAAGAGGAAGCCATCAGCAACAGGCACTTATGGCGTCATGTCACGTGATAGCCCCTCTGCTCATTTACTGTCGGGTGTTTCCGTAAGAGGCGGAAATACGAGTACTTTTTTGTGTTTTTATTGCTTTTTTACAAACTTTTTGTTCAATTTTAATCACGGAATGTGACTTTTAGAATACCCTTTACAATATATTAAAAGTTTTGTTTTCGTTCGTATTCTCCTTTAAATAAAGTTCTAAACAAGCGAAGAAGATAAATACTCTATTTTAATAATGTTTTGAAAAGAAATCTGTCTAATCCCGACATGGATTATGCTTCCCGGCACGGTATGTTTAGCTTTGGCGGTACTCCCCTACTCCCTCGAAATTAGCTCTCCCAAGAAATCCAAAATATAAATTTTAGCCTTACCGGGACATCTGAAAAATACGATCATCATTACGATTTTTTCTGCGCTTGGAGCTGGTCACGCATAACGCCCCGCACCGATCACCGTCTCAATCCCAAACTACAAAGCTGGCCTTGCCATCTCTAACCTCCTCCTCCTACTCACAGATCACTGTCAACTGAGATCAAAACTCCACATCCCACAGGTCGCTGCACCATAGCCCCCAGGGGCCAGGAAACACGCATTTGTTAACCTGTGTGACTTTCAGTGTATATAGCCTGTATAGACTCTAAAGACAATCCAGCTGTTGCTCGCTACTAAAATCCAACCTTTTTTTTTCTACTATCTCACTTGTATATATGCTCTTTCCTCTAAATTTGTTTGTATTCTCATTTGTATATGGTGTACATTCCCTCCCCCATACCCCCCCATGACCTCCCTCCTCCCTGTCGCACTATTCTCCACTCCAACAAAAGATTTCCCACCCCTTACCTCCCCACTCCAAATTAACCCCATCCCCATAAACTTAGGTATCGACCGTGACTCCCTACAGCCATCCCAACCAACATCAAAACCATCAACCCCAGCGTCACAACCCCCAAGCAACACAACTAAATCCACTAAACGTCCACACATCTCTCCCTCTGAAAGCTCCCAATCAAACAAGAAACAATACGACAAAGCCACCCCACCCAAAGCCCAAGACAAGAAGCTCATACTCCTAGCCTTTGCCACAAACACTCACACTCCCCTCAATCACACATATTCCATCAATAAATTCGCCCTTTGCCTAAAACAACACAACATACAATACAAATACATAAACAATTGCGGCCGAGGCTTTATTATTAACATTCACGGACAAACAATCACTAAACAACACACTAAAACACACTCTCATAGACGGCAAGCAATTAAGTTGGCAGTACCCACGTTGGCAAACATCCGTTCAGGGAGTCATATACATAGACACGAGGGAAACTGAATCAGACATCAAACACTACATTGACATTGCAAATACCATCCCCAATCAACCAAAAATCACTAACTTCAGAGCAATCAACAACAACAACAGACAACCCACCACCTATAACCCTAACACACAAACAACCTTCCTTACATTCGACACCACTACACTTCCCACTCACATTACATTCGGCGCTCTCACTTACAAGGTACATCCAACTCGCAAAAATCCACAACAATGCAAATTTTGTTTCTCATTTTCACATATATCCGATTCATGCAGACTACCTATGCGGGTCGGACACACACACACTTGATGAATGTCTACAGCAAAAATCCTGCATACACTGCTACACACCCGGCCACACTGCTACACAAAACACATGTCCCATCAAACAAAAACACATTTTCAAACTCAACAAACACACCGACCTGCCCAAACCAGCACGCACAATACTCTCATATAACTCCATCCTCTCAGCCACATCATCCTCCCCCTACACCTCCTCCTCCCCCAACTCATCATTCTATTCACCCCCTCCCCAAACCTAAACGTTTGTATCCACCTAAAGCTCTGGAACTTACTGGAAATCTCAGTGAAAATTGGCGCTGTTTCATGCAAGCATGGGAAGGCTATTTCACTATTCTTCTTGATGGGAAGCAAAAGTCATATAACTACAAGTCATCATTGCTGCTTCATGCCACAGGAGAGGATGCAAGGGAAGTATATAATTGTTTTTAATGGGAATCAGAGAATGATGCTCTCAAAGTTAGTAAACTGTGTTCCTAGGAAGACTGTTACTTTTGAACGGAATACATTCTTCACATGTGCTCAGCAACTTGATCAATCAGTTGATGGTAAGTGGTAAGACTATTACATAGTATTGCATCAAAGGACCCGATTTGGCATCTTCTAAGTAAACATTGTGAGTGAATTGATATGTCTTTGGGAAAAAACAGAATAAAATATCACGTGAGCTATATAAACTTCTCAAGTTGATAATTTTGATGTGAATATAACTTTTCCACTCGACGTCATTAATAAATGGTCAAGCTATGGGTAACACAATTTCTTAAAAGTTGTAAAATCTTCGTCTTTGTTTGAAATATATGCAACTGAATGTTTTACAAACTTTCTTAACAGCATGGAAAAATACATCAGGCCTTTGAAATGTCATTATTACGTTCTTTAACGTTCTGTTACAAATGACATATATTTATTCAAATTGTACATATGGAATTCCACCTGCCACTTAAGGTTAATGATTTGCACGTGCGAGTCGCTCTATCCATGGAGGACAATACACATGCACTGATGCTTTTTCACTGCCGTTCGCCGTTCAGGTACTTATTTGAAATCGCAGCTGAAAATGAGACATTTTTGACACTTGTAGAAAGGGGTCAGACTATAGACCTTTTGGAATCTGGTCAAACTCAGCGGCAGGCTGCTGTCCACTTTAATGTGAGTCAGTGAGTCAGTGAGTGAGTGAGTTTAGTTTTACGCCGCACTCAGCAATATTCCAGCTATATGGCGGCGGTCTGTAAATAATCGAGTCTGGACCAGACAATCCAGTGATCAACAGCATGAGCATCGATCTGCGCAATTGGGAACCGATGACATTTGTCAACCAAGTCAGCGAAACTGACCACCCGATCCCGTTAGTCGCCTCGTACGACAAGATAGTCGCCTTGTTATGGCAAGCACATGGGTTGCTGAAGACCTATTCTACCCCGGATCTTCACGGGTCTAATGTGAGTCAGAGTACTATTGGTAGACTGTGGCAGAGATTTCATATCAATGGGGTCGTGGAATATGGACGTCGACCAGGTCTCCCCAGAGTCACAACAGTCCGAGATGATAGGGAAAAGATGAAAGCAGAGAATGTACGGATTTACAATCTACGCATCACTATTCATGCTAATTACTGTTGTCACATATCAGGCACCACATATCCCCTCCACGTTCTCTTTCTGTCTCTCTCTCTGTCTCTCTCTCTCTCTCTCTCTCTCTCTCTCTCTCTACTATATATATATATATATATAGACGCGAGAAACGATGTGCATATATAAATTATATATATATATATATGTCCCGTGCAGTGAAAAAGAGTCAGACAGTGTACTTCGGAAATTAAAGAACCTAACCAGTCAGTACTCAGAAGAGCTGACATCAAAGGAATTAAATTATATAACACATTTTGACTGCAAATCGAGCAATTTCTATGGCTTACCCAAAATTCATAAAAGTAAGGAGATCATAAGACAATGTACAAATCCTAAAAGCAGCTATGTTGAGATGGAACACCCGGGAGATTTGAAACTCCGACCTATAATTGCAGGCCCAGCGTGTGCTACACATAGACTAAGTAATTTCATTGATATTTTATTAAAACCAATATCATCAAATGTTAAAAGTTTTACTCGTGACACCATGCATTTCCTTTCCTCTTTACCACAAAACGTTAATGAAACAAGCAAACTTGTAACTTTTGATGTAAAAAATTTGTATTCAAATATCCCGCACAGCCTAGGAATTAAAGCGTTGGATTATTGGTTAAACCGTTGTGAAGAACACATTCCTGAGCGAATTTCAAAGTCATTCATTTTGGAAAGCGTTGAATTCATCTTAAAAAACAATATTTTCTTTTTTGACAATAAGTACTATAAACAGATTAAAGGAACAGCCATGGGAACCAAAATGGCGCCGACTTATGCGACGCTTGTCTTAGGATATCTGGAGGAAAAGTTCAAGCATAAAATCAGTCAAATTCTTGGAGAGGATGTTGCCCATTATTTCATGGAAAATTGGAAAAGATTTCTAGACGACTGCTTCATAATTTGGCCATTTTCTGAGGAGAAACTAAATACATTTTACGAACTATTAAATAGCATGGACGAAAATCTTGTTTTCACTATGGAGGCAGATCAAACTAAAACAGCTTTCTTAGACACAATGGTCATCAAATCGGGGCGGAAATTGGACACAGATATCTTCTACAAACCTACAGATACGAAACAATATTTAAACTTCAAATCTTGCCATCCGAGCCACACCAAAAGAAGTCTTCCATATAACCTGGCACGAAGATTATGTACAATAGTTTCAAACCAAGACACCCGCAATCAAAGACTGAATGAACTTAGGACGTTTTTACTATTACGGGAATATCCAAAATCTCTTGTTGAAGACGGAATATATAAAGCTTTACAGCTTAATAGAGACGATCTTTTGACAGGAACGATGAAACAAACCAATGAGGAAAAAGTAATTGCTTTTCTATCTACTTATAATCCATTGAACCCAAATGTGTTCCAGAACATAAAAACAAATATGTGCATCTTAGAACAAGATGAAAAACTGAAATCAATGCTGAAATCTAGAAAAATAATAAATAGCAAAAGACAAAATCAGAATCTTAAAAAAGATACTAACAAAAGCCAAATTTATTTCAAAGAAACAGAATTTATCAAATCCTACTGATGCAACAGAGGTAACTGTGGAACGTGTCGACATATTGTTGAAGGACACTCTGTAACTTTCACGAGACACGGAGAATTCTATGTAAAACAGGAATTTTGACTGCTCTTGCAAAAACATAATATATGTCATAACATGCACAGGCTGTAATGAACAGTATATTGGTCAATCAGAAAATTTAAGAGCCCGGGTTCGTGTCCACAAACAACAAATAAAGTGTCCTGAAACCCGATGTATCCCACTGAGTGAACATCTAGATGTCTGTGCGAAAGGAAACGATGTTAAATTTACAATATTTCCTTTTTATCAAGTTCAAAATTCGGACAAAGTAAAACGAATTTTAAAAGAACACTACTTCATAGACAAATAATTAAATTTTTATTGTGTTCATTAAAATTCTGGCAATCTGATTGGTTAACTGGGAACATTTCTTTTGATTTCATTTCCCAATGAATCTAAAAAAATAAGCCACGCCCACCGAACCGGACTACTTTCGGACCTGAGGAATGTCGGGGAATACCTTTACACAGCGAGGGAATTCCCTTGTACTCGGGTACCTTAATGAACTTTGGATAAACATTGAAGTGATACATTGTGGTTAACATAAACAAACAACTCAAAATCATCCGTGAACGTTAAAGTGTTTATTTAATAAAAAAGTGTTTGTCATAATACATTATTTGACTGGTTACTGTGGTTACCACGTGCAGTCAGCGAACAGTCGTCTGCAACTTGTCTTGTTTACATTCAAACAAGATGGCCGATTCCAAGTACGGAAGTTTTGATCTGGTGAATTTTGAGTCGATTTTCGAAGATCAATCTACCGGAAACGTTGCAACTCTTAGCACGGATAACATTGATTTTCCGGATGATTTAGACCTGGAAGAAATTGAAAGTTTGTTAGAGATAACAGCATCAACCAGATCTACAAAAACATCGGCAAATCACGAGATGACGTGTGCAATGCAAGTCGATGATAAGCCATCCCAAACACATCGTTTCAAACGTTTATCAAATAATGATTTACTTCGAATGGACGACTACAGACAATCAACATCCACAAAAAGAAACACAAAATGGGGTGTTAAACTATTCCAAGGTAGATATACACAATTCATTTAAATATTATTTTCAAATTCCATCCTACGTGTATTTTCTCAAAACGAAACACAGTTCATCAGCACAAAGTTGTATTTTTAAAAATGGAACAATTATCAGAATGAGATTAAATTATGTAGATCTAACCGAGAAAAATGATTTGCTATAAAGTTACCTAGTTCAAAGTTTACATAGTTGGGTCTGTCATAGTCAGGTTTCTAGATATTGTTTTCGTTTTGTTTATTTAGATTGGTCGTTCGAGAGCGAGGGGGGAGGACTGGATTTTTCAACAATATTACACCAGAGGAACTTAACACAATGTTGAGATTTGTCTACACTGAGGCACAGCCTAAAAAACCAGGAAGCAAGATATGAAAATATGCCGGCTGCACATGCTGCCGAGTATCACAAGAACACTTTGAAAAATGTTCGTTCTGCCCTGAAAAGACACTTAAATGATATCGGGAGAGATATTGACATTGTAAGAGATAAGCAGTTTAAGTCTGCACATGATATGCTTGATGCTAAATTAAAGTACAATGTACAACATGGCTTGTCACGTCCCACACAACATAAATCAATCATTGAAACAAGTGATCTGATGAAAATTAGCACTTATCTGCATTCGGCATCCAATCCTGTTATCCTCCGGTACAAAGTATGGTACGACTTGGCCATCCATTTTGTAAGTCGTGGTCTTGAATTTCACCAGCAGCTTACGCCCACATCCTTTGAATTTGCGGTAGATGATAGCAATGTTGAATATGTCACACTGTCCCACGAAACGAAACCAAAAAAACATCCAGGGTGGTCTCAGCAGCGATGAAGCGCAAAGCCGAAAACGAATACATGTATACGCGACGAATGATATAACCCAATGTTCCGTCAATGCACTTCGCCAGCTCCTTGACAAAAGTGACCCAAATGCCGGATCACTTTTTTCGCACTGTAATAAAGATGCACTTAATTCTCCAGACGCACACAACATTTGGTATACAGCAACCCCAGTCAAAAAAATACCAGTTCACTCGTTTCATGTCTGACATATGTCGCAATGCCCAATGTAGTCAGTCATACACTGCTCATTGCCTTCGCGCCACAGCAATCCAAGCCATGAGTGACGCTGGCTTTGAACTTTGTCACATAATGTTTATGAGTGGCCATAGGAATGAAAGTTCCGTGCGTAGTTATAGTCGCCACACAACGACTACTCAAAAACTAAGAATTAGCGAGACGCTTTCCGCCATTGTAACGCCTCGACAAGAGCATGCGCATGTTGGAACATCAGTTCATGGCATCGCAATCCCAGTCACATCACAGCCCCTTTCCACTTGCGCAAAAACTGCTGCCACTAACAATCTCAGTTCCACTAACTTCATGTCATCGGGCTTCATTTCCAATTCTCACTTTTCAAACTGTGTCTTTCAGTTCGCTGGTAATAATTCAAATGTTTGAACTTGAAACTTTGCCGTTACCGGAACGCGTCACGTTGTGTTGTTCCGCTCTGATTCGCTACCCCGATGTGAGCTTGGTTGATTGACAGCTGTTTGGGGGTGCTCTATGCTGATTGGCTAATGGTTGGTAGGCGTGTCATTTTATGTAAATGAGTCACCTGAGTCATGTCACGCCATTACCGAATTCTTACACCGAAAATGTTAATCGGTGGTAACAAATATATCTGTTTCGATGAATTTGATTGTGTTTAAATAAAATATTGTTGAAAGCCTATAGTATTTGTTGTTGAATTTAATTAAACGGATTCATACAGTTTGCACATTGGTTTTTAGTTTCATACCTCAATGCAACGAAAGAAATACACAGTCAATCCTTAAAGGGCAAGTGTACACGAAAATGAACCTATTTTTCTTGCTCTTTTTTAATATGAAAATTATTTACTTGGTACTTTTAAAGACAAAAACAGTAAAATTATAAAATTAACTATATATTGTTTGTAGGAAAACGATTTTTATTTTACACATTTACCAAGTGTTCCATTTCAATAGTAAAAACACCATGGCTTATGTCCCTTGGAAATGACGTAATTGGTGCCACATTTATAAACAAATGACGTCATCAGGTTGTATGGAACCGCTTCACGTAGTGCAAGCACAAGTGTTTGATTCCAGCGTCTCAGATGCGCATACTATTGAATTGAACATGGTGCACTGTTCGGTTCCTCGCTGTATGAACCACAATGCAAAACAAACATGAAACCAAAGTAAGTTATTTCCGCTTCCCCAAATCACCACGGAGAAGACAAGAATGGATAAAATTCTGTAAAAGAAGGAGAGTGACTGGAATGGCCCGACTAGTGAATCGCGGGTGTGTGTCGCGCACTTCGATATTTGCTGTCGTGTGTCGCGATCGACGACTCTCAGTCAGTCAGCTGATCGGAAACAACTACGCCCCGATGCGGTTCCATCCTTGTATGGTAATGAGGTCAAGGGACAGCACTCTCATCAAGAGCCCGACTGGTCAGTTTTTGTAAACAAACGACGTAAAGTCGAGGGAACTCTGGTAAGTAAGTAAATACCAAAATAATGTAAACATGCTACCCTAGTTTATAAGACTGTAGTTTATATATATAAAATAAAGAAGTATTTATTCATAGTTTCGGTAGCTAATTAGATGTGCGTCTCGTTCACTTCCTGGTTTCAATGACATCGATCCTCGGTGATCAGCTGATCGTTGAGCTAAAGTATTGTGCTTGGTTTTGTGATTTTGAATCGGAACCATTTGTGGAATTTTTTTTTGGGGGTGAATAACGTCATCGAATGCTTTTCTTTTGAAATTTGTAGCCGTTCTCATTCACGACTGGGGGTAGTGTTTACCAATACCAGTTCCCCCTCGATGCCGGAGGGCAGTCAGTGTGTGGAGGAAAACGAAGCTGTCAACATCCACTCACGTACATCTTCTACTACTGAGACAGTTGACGTGGGAACAGACACAAACCAACTCATTTCGGTAAGAACATTAATAAAGATATAAAATAAAGAACAAATTACCTGTATGTTATTTCGCATGTTAATTAATACAATATTTAAATCTGACTTTCCTTATAGACCGTGCTTTAAAAAATACAGAAAAGTTAGGGTAATAAGACAACACTTACTGACAAATTTTAATTAATGTAAATTATATTGCATATTTTTTTACAATTTTTGAATGTTTGTATTGTATCTTCCAAATGTGTAGTGTCGGAGTAAGTCCTGTCAGTGTGTGACACCCTCCTTGATGTCGACTGGTACCCAGAAGAGCATGAACACATCTTGGTGCACAATTGCTGTCCAGTGTACACCAGATACATGCGACCGTGCTACACAATATGAGGTAACAATAACATGTTTACAATAACTACTCATTCAAAATCTACATCCAGTAAATATTGTTCTGTATTGAAACATGTACATTATGTTATGTTTTAGTGATATTGTAACAGAATTGATTTTGATGTAAATATCTGGTAGTAACTGAGCATTAGTGTATGCACTTACAGCCCTAATACTATTTATGCAAATTGGTCACATTGTTACCCAGGCACCAGGTGATGCTGACAGCAAGAACAATATGCCTGACACAACTGATGATGGAAATGACACTGATGAAGATTACAATCCACATTCAAGTCAGATCAAGTTCGAAGAATCTCAATCCCAGCCAGAGTATGTATTAAATGTGCCAATTCCCAATTTATGTCATATCTGCCATATAACGTGTAATAATTGTGATCGCACTGATGTAACATGTACAATTTTCTATGTGATTTTGACAGTTGTTAATTCACATTTCAGGTCCCTGAACAACCATATGGAAGAAACAAAGTTCCTGGTGTTTGAATCCAATTTGCTGTCACTTTTCATGTTTTGCAAATTCTGCTTTTATTCATGCAGAGCCAAAATTTATCATATCTGTGGTAGTCTGGTGACAGTGCAGGTACAGTGCCTCAGACACCAAGAGCATGCATACTTCTGGAATAGTCAGCCAATACACAAACAATTGCCACTTGGCAATTTAGCCATAGCTTGTGCTGTTTTCTTTAGTAGTCTTTGCCCAGCAAAGGCTCTAAGGAGCTATTCAACTATGAACATGT
Source organism: Haliotis rubra (assembly GCF_003918875.1). NCBI lineage: Eukaryota > Metazoa > Mollusca > Gastropoda > Lepetellida > Haliotidae > Haliotis > Haliotis rubra. The sequence continues at coordinate 83,861 of NW_025765338.1, forward strand.
ACAATATAAGCATGTCAACATTTCATAAACTCCAGAGAAGCTACATAGTCCCAGCTATTTCAAGGGTGTGGTCAAAACACCAAACTCAGCTATTAGCTGATAGGAAAGAGAAATCTGTACGTCTGGCAGGGGATGCAAGGTGTTGCTCACCTGGACATACAGGTATGTCCACACTAGTTTGGCTTCAATAAGTTATTTGGCTTATAAATTTCATGTGTAACTGGGAATAGTAAGAAGAATTGGCTGAAAACCATTATGAAATAGAAATGTTTCACTGTATTTGATATATTTAACATGAGCATGTCTTGGAAGAAAAGTTGTGTCAATTGTATATAGTATGTATGTGTTTATGTATTACAGCTAAGTATGGAAGCTATACATTGATCGATGTGGACACACATCAAGTTTTGGACATCCAGTTGGTGCAGGTAAGAATACAATCCTGTCATAACATAAAATGACATGCACAGCATAAGAGTGAACATGCTCAGTTGTGTACAGTAATACTTTCTGATGACTTAATGACTTAATTTACATTGCTCTGTTTCAGTCAAATGAAGTGGCCAATTCGAATGCCATGGAACTTGAAGGATTGAAAAGGGGCCTTGCACATCTTGAGAATGCCAGAGTAAATGTTTCAGACATAATAACAGACCGACACATTCAAGTAAAAGCTTATATAAAGAGGGAGAAAGGTGGCATTAAACATTGGTTTGATGTATGGCATGTTGCTAAAGGTGAATAGTTTTTAAGACCCATCATATCGTGATTAGACTTAATATTTAGTGTCATTGACACAGTTATGGCATGAAAATGCTTTTCAGAAAGTGGAATATAAATTAAATATTATTCGACAAATATATTAAATCACCTTAACCTTAACAAACACACTCCGAGGTAAGTTTACTTCAATAACTTTTTTTCTAACAAGTGATGATCCATTGTACCAGCCGCATTTGATGTTTTCAGGTATTTACAAGAAACTTCAAAAAGTAAGCAAGAAGAAAGGCCTGGAAATAATCAGCCTGTGGGCACACTCCATTTCCAATCATATGTACTGGTGTGCTGCCACCAGCCATGGCAATGCTGAGGAGGTGCTGGCTAAGTGGTTGTCGATTGGCAACCACTTAGCTAACATACATAGTGGTCACAGTGAAACCTTTCCATCTTGTATGCATGGAGAAATTCAAGATAGAATTTGGATACCTGCTGGTATGTAAAATTAACCAAGCAACTTCATAATGTATGATATTACATTTTCATATGCAGCCTGACATTCAAACTTGAAGTTTTTGTAAAAATTGTAATGATTATCACACTAAGCATCATCATTGGTTTGTTACAAACCCACACCCATCTTTCCATTTTCTTGATCTCGCCCACTCAGTCAGCTCCCTGAGTACAACTGACCACTCACAAAATCAAATATTGCTCTGTGATTAGACATGTTCATCACTGATAATGAAGACAAAAATGGCATTCATTTTATAAAAATATATTAAAACATGAATTTATTCTTCAGGAACACGAGCTCACAAGGAGATAGAAAGCATCTTAAAGTCCAGATATCTCCTGAAAGATGTAGCCAAACTGTCACCTCATGGGCAGACATCATACCTTGAAGGATTTCATAGTGTCATATGTCACTTCGCTCCAAAGTTCTACCATTATCATTACAATGGTATGAAGGCAAGGTATGTACCAACTTACTATCAAAGAAAACTGTTCAATTGTTTTTTCACTGGATAACAATTAGCCATAACCAGTTTGCCTCACAATTTTGATAGGATTTACTTATTTTAGTAACCCACTCAGAGACAATAATAGAGCATACCATGGTCTCGGTCCTGCAATCAGAATTTTGAATTTCTTTTATTGTTAACTACAGTTATATTTTGTGTATGCCATCATATAAAACAGTCAGTGGTGAAATTACTGTTTTAACAATAATAATATTGTAACAGGTTGTTGATGTCTGCCCTCCACTTCAATGAGAATGGAACACGACTGAAAGCACACACCAAAACAGGAGAAGAGAAATGGAGTGTCTCATATCCTAAGAGCAGAAACTGGGAGGCTACTGCTAAACCTCTCAAAACAAATCCAACATATGGTATGATATTAGTGATATGCAACTTTCATGACATTGTTCAACTTTTCCTATTATACACAGACATAATGCGCAATGATGGACTTTTTCTTTTATGACAATGACGACATGTAGCCGGTAATGTATATTTGGTATTTACTTTTCAGAATATATTGGCGAGCTGTTACAGGAGGTGTCCGACATTCGAACAGAATTTCCAAGTTGTGCCCTTGCTGACAACTCCCTAAATGAACATCAGCCACCCTGCATGACTGAAACTCACGGAAAGAAACGGGAAAAACAAATCGTTGTCAGAAACCATAAAACACGTTTCCATTAAAACAATATTTATTCTAGTGAGAATAAAGAAATCCAGTATATACATCTGATGGAAATGTTGCACGTATAACATGGACAACACAAGAAGGAATCACCTTGCGATGATTTTTCCCAATTTCTGCCAAATCCAGTATGTAAATCTTCTGTAGGCCAGATGTCGATAGATTCTGAAAAATATGAATATGATTTTAAGTACACATACATTGTCTCCATTTCAACATGCTGAACTTTTTTAAAATTTCGAGAAATACTACATCCATTTGGATAAAGAGTATGGGGTTTATGGTTCTAGTTAGTGGGGAGGTTTTTGTGTATTTCAAGAATGTGTCTGTTTGATAGTGTCATGTCTGATGAGAGGGTGGTGTCACTTTGGAGGAAGAAAATATGGTAGATGACAAGAGGGATAAAGTTCATCAATAACTTCATTCATTACATTAACAACAGGTCAAATTATATTGTACTGTGAAGCATTTCAAGTCGGGGTCACCTCAAATGTTTTATGTTTTTTAACATCTTTAATCCTCGCAAAGACACGAGGGCCTGTGATTATTGTGTAGGGTTGATCTTCCAACTAGGTCTATTGTGTAGGGCATATTTTCATCCAGTACTACACATCCTCAGATGGTTTGGTACACCAATCCGGTAGCAATTGTTGCTTTTATACACTTGTTTACTTTCCTGGTTTTTTATTATATTGCAAAATCCAGCATATCAGGTCATCTCATCTCAACTTACATCCATTTAACTATGTACCAATTACATGATTTTAATGAGTAGTAATATTAAAATAGCCTCTGTTAACTGTAGGGGCATTGCCGAAAAACAGAAACGGAAAGAAATTATGAACATCTGGCGGAAAGGAATTGCTCAGTAATCTGTCTTCAGGATATTCACATTTCCCATGAGTTAGAACCTATTATGAGAAATAAATGGGGCGTTCAAATTATTAATACACTAAAACAGTTAAATGAAGGCTCCAGTAACAAAAGCATAGCATGATTTACCTGTATAAGGCTTATGAGGTACTACTTTTCTTGTATCATTTCTCTGGATATACAATATTATGGAAATGGAAAAATATTGCTCTTTTTCAAATTCATCTACAAATACATGGTCTGTATCTTGTTTTAGTAATGCAAATAATAATTTTAGAAATTATAAGCATATTTCGGTATATTACTTGTGTATTGGTTCATCATCACCTATGGGGCCACTGCTGTCAATGAATTCATTGTAGTATGCCTCCATACTATACTTGCTCAGTGATACGTCATGGAGGCCAGGGTGAGAAGTAATGCAGTTGTGATTTGATGTATCAAGCTTTTCCCTGATTGGAGCAACATCCTGACAACATAGCTCCTCTACTTCAGACTGCATGTGGACGCAGTGACCACAAGTGCACCTGTAACATTATCGAATGAGTAGTAATTTTACTTTGAAAAATCAATTGACTTGTATACTCATGAAGAAGCCGTTTTTTTCCTGCAGCATAAATTCATATTTGCATTTATATTTATTGTATGTGTGTGTGTGTGTGTGTTTCATATCATATCATAACATATTTGAATGAAGAACTTTTTCAACAGTTTCCAAGAGCTACTACAATTTTCTCATTAACAGTCAAAGGTCAGAAAAACTTATAACCATTGATCAATGAATGTACCGGTTTACAAACAAAACATGTCACTGTCAGTGCAGTGTCCCCTATTTTCGTGTTACTCAGATAAGATGTCGATAACGTATACTGGATGTAGCAACTTGTTTTAATCGAGTGATAGTAGATATGGAAAAATATACATTATCTGTAAACTAAAGTTCGTTCACTGTCGTTCTTTGATCCTGGTTTTGGTTAGAAAACACGGTAAACCGGAAAATTGATGTGCTGCGGTTTCACACACCCGATTTCACAGAAATTAATGTAACAACCAAATTATGAAAACACATTGCAAACACAAAGCAACATATACAATGCATATTCTTTATAATCAGACATGGTGTTCATATAATACAAGAGTATTTATTTGTCTGATTTGTCAACGTTGTAAACATATTTCCGGTATTACGTGCCCACGGTAATGACTGCGTTGGGAAACGAAACCATCAGAACTACGTACGTGTTTGGGGAAGATAAAGCGAACTTTACTCAAGGAAAACGACAATAATACTACAATCTAGTGAAAACTCCCTGTGAAGTTAGATGTAAGTGTTATCTTCAATTATTGTTTGGACAAGCATATTTGATGACACTGACACTGTGACGGGGATGGACCAGGCGAAAAGCAAACGAAGAGTGCTGGTTATCAGGCATAGCAAGCATCACTACAAATAAGTTTATATTTTGAAATGTACATTATTTAGATAGAAGTAATATTATGATCTTACCACGGTGGTCTCGATGAATCGGACTCTGCGCTTGACGACACAATGTTTGAAGACAAAAGGTCTTCACTAGGTTCCACATCATGCACTTGATCGTATCTCGTCTTTACTTTGAAGTCAGGGAAATTAGCCCTTGTCGGTTCAAAGGAATATGGTTGGACGTTTTCTTGATTCAGTGAAAATTCTTCGCAATCAGACGACGAATCCGAGGCCATGTTGTTTGTGACAGTAAACTGGTACTGGATGTCTTTCACGTCAGATTAAGACAAGCTACCAGTTAGAGTGGCACCAATTACGTCATATCTAAGGGGGGTAACTCAGGCCTGTTTCGCTCTGAAATCGAATGCTTCATCACGGCGCACCATTTTCACACGTATTTTCAGGTTCAAACTATTAATATGAAAAAGATGAGTGCATATATCCAAAAATGAATAAGTAATAATTCTAAAACTGAATTTTGATTCATGTAAGAAACAAAATGATTTTTTCGTGTACACTTGCCCTTTAAGTACAAACCAATGTTAAACCATTGCAAGCTGTGACCTTGTCGCTCTAGAATGTTGTCCCTATTATGACGTCACAATATATATGTAATGACGTCATACTGTAACCGCTACAATCTCCCTGAAGAGTAAAGAACGAAACATGTTGGAGAAAAAGGCATTCTGTTTTTATTTATCTATGCAATATATATATATATATATATATATATATATATATATATATATGCACATCGTCTCTCGCGTCTGTAACTACAGATTAGTCGAGAACAAACGTTACTGTAAACCAGACACACAAACATAGACACAGACGTGAATAACACCGATTTACAAGGTTATAAAATACTTCTTGGACAATCAAAGTATACTCTAAATACGTTGTTTAGAAATTTATAATTAAATCATTAACAGAACAGATCATTCCAGGCATCATCGCTAATTCTAAGATGCCTAGCGGTTAGAACAATCTAAAAAAAAATACATTATCAGACAATAAAGGTATAGTTTTTTGATGACGTAACAATTGAATGACGTTATCCCGTCACTGCGCCATTCTAGTGTGCCCCCTCGTAATCGAACAATTTTACATTACGTCACAATGTAAGCGACGTCACGATGCATGTCAGTTGTCATCGCCTCGTACGGCCTCCTACAGTAAACTACACCGTTGCATCCAGTTTCTTGGTTTGCTGTTGCTTCACGCAGCTAACATCACTGGTGGAAACATTACGTTTATGTTTTACGACGGTTAAAATGTGTCATTTCTACTCACAAGTTTTCAGCGACACGGTAACGTTCGTAATGTTTACATCCCACAATGCAATTGTGGAATGTCGCTTGACTACTCAACTTCCTCTGGATGTACTGATCTAAACTTACGCTGGTAGTAGAAATGCAACGTTCATATTGCCCCATATGGTTTACGTTAATGACAGATGTAATTAAAATAATTCAGAGAAGATATTTAATCCGAACATAAACCGTCATCAAACTGTTATCATTTGTTTTTTTTCTGGTAACGTTCGTCTTAACGTAGGGGGCAGACACATCAAAAGAACAGCGCGCCAGTTAGCCCTGTGCGAGGATTCCTAATTTAGGTCACCGACACCGTCGTTTGTTTTCTGCCTTAAATTAATCGTAATTATCTTTAGAAAGTATTAAATTTGGCATCTTAGAAAAGAAATACACTTCGCCCTACCACCATGTATAGTGTAATAAAACACACTTTAGCAAAAGTGTGTTTTATTACACTATACATGGTGGTAGAGCGAAGAGTATTTCTTAAATAATCCTATGTGAATCATAAAATGTATATTTATATTGTGTTCCGCCTCTTCAACTGTTGGCTTCCTTCTATTGTCAGTGCCTTATTACCAATATCTATTGTTGTTGTTGTCGTTGTTGTTGTGTTGTTGTTGTTTGTATTAATCTTTTGGCACATATCCTCATGTTGTTTTATCCCTGTTTGATGTACATAAGTCGGTTCTGTGCTGTATTTTACTTTTGCCTGACAACGGTATAATAATCTGTACCGAAACGTCACAATATATGAAAGAAGTTCTTACTCATAAAGCATCATACATTTACTATTATTCATCAACTTCTAAAATGTCAATCAAACACATAAACCATTGACGTTGAAGTATAAATGTAAATGTAATGGGTCGTTGAATAGTTAAACCAACCTTAAGCAGGTTTGCAAAATGTTTAGAATACACATCACGCATCATAATAATAAATATGATAATTTGTTCACAAAATGCAAACCTCTGCTTCAGAATTGTCATCTGTATCATTGTGCTATCGAATTTCCACTGGGGAAACTGTAGCAACACACTGAGTAGATACATTGCCATGGTCTACTCCCAGACTCTTCATGGGTACTGTGGATCATGCATTCCAACACTTGGATATTTGTCAGTGGTTTGAGGTAGGAGCGAATCCTTAAAGTCAAGATGGTACCCAACACTAAAACGTGTAATATAGTTACACAATCGTCGTTTGATTATGAACATTATTTGTAAATGAAATCTTACGTCTCAACATCATCGAATATTACTTCATCGCAGACTGCTTAAAGCGGACCTTCAAATTCACATGCAAATGAATGCGCACACCCTTTGCTCAAATCGACAGTGACACGAAACGCTGGACTCAAAGATAAATCAATTAATGCAATTAAGTTTCACCAACTCTTGGTGCTCCTATATTATCGGCTTTTGCTACACATTTCAGAACACTCAGAAAATAGATAACCAGCATGACGTGACACAACCATCTAGCTCGTCTGTTCCAGGGATCGTAATCACCTCCAGACAAGCAACGTCTTAATCCAACGTTGAAATACGTGTTATCATAAGTTGGGTACCTTTCTTTAATGCTTTCATAAATTATAGTGCTTTTCCCAATAATATTGCTTGTATTATCACTCGCGTTTTGGATATTAAATCGTAAATTCAATGCAAATGGAATTAAGGAAGCTTTTCCTTGTATGCACAACGCACATAGCTTTTTGGCAGCTATTGTTTGCGTTGATTGTCATTGTGTCAACATTATCTGCCGATGGTTATGGTTAAGTCACTTACCCTGACCATTGGATGCTGAAATCGACAAGGATCCCCAGAAGTACTACCGAAAGGAGAGAGGGTATCTTCATTTTTCACCCTTTGTCCCAACACCCTTAAACATCTGACTCAAATCGTGTTTTCTCACCAGAGTGTTGAATACACAGCAGTTGTACACCGACTGCCGAGAGCGCGATGTGTGTGTCGTTAAAACCCAACAATGCAGGAGGTGAAGTTCAGTCTTCTATATTTCATATTGCTTTGAGATAGCAGCTTGAGGACACACCCGCAGAAGCGACAATCCAGTAATACAGCTATTCAAATGGAACAACGCATCGCAACAGGCCACATTTCTAAAAGTAGCAATGTGTTACTATGAACTACAGCAAAGACACTTATGCAAACTTCAATTTAACTTTGACTCTCTGGATAAACTGAACCTCAAGTAATAACTGAATGGTAAATCTAAATACCAATGCTGTCTTAACAGTATCAATGTACCGAATTTGACTTTGTGCCATGGTATAATCTGTATCGTGTCATAACAACGCTCTAAGTGGTGTCACTTTAAATTAGTGAAGGTGTTGTTTATTTGTTTGTTGTTCAACGCCGTGCTCAGAAATATTCCAGCTATAAGGCGGCGGGCCGTAAATAATGGCGTCTGGACCAGACAATCCAGTGATCATCAACATAAGCATCGATCTGCACAACTGGAATTCGATGACATGTCACCCAAATCAGTGAGCCTGACCACCCGATTGCGTTAGTCGCTTCTTCCGACAAACATGAGTTGATGAAGACCACTTCTTATCTTCACGTGTTAAGTTTATATGGCAAGCGGACAGAGGACCTTTTTTCAGAAAGCCGTACGAAAATATTTCCTTTAAAGGCCACATGCAACGTAAAACACAACTTTGCAGATTCTGATACCTTTCGGTATGGACTTACCGAAACAAATCATCAAAAATGCAAATTCAACTTATGAAGTTGAAAAATAACGCGATGAAAAAAAACGCGCTAAATCGTAGTTCAAACGATTCACTAACTTTCCCCCAGCGCTTGGGGGAATTGAAGGGGTTTCAACAGCTGGGCTGCGCTCATAGCACATGTGCAGTGAAATAGGTTCGCGGAGCTTGGAAGCGGGTTGTCCGGTGAATATTCGGTGAAGGCTTTGGTGTGAGCTATTTTTCTAATGTTTTGTTGATATTTCACAGGCGCGAGCTTTTTATGTGTTATGACAGTAGATTACCGATTTAACTGTTTATATAATTTCATTTGTCTATTTCACCACACGTTCTTCTTAAAGAGTCACTTTCTCGGTTCGATTCTTGAAAGCAATGTCATTATTTAACTGTGATATAGATATGTCGTTGTCACAGACAAAACTCAAAGTCTGTTTTATTGGCACCTATGTGTCCGCCTGCCCGTCTGCTAATGACAATATTCAATACACAATTTCAATCACTGACCACATGCAATTTGAACTTAACACCTATCAGGCTATACACCATGAACAAAAAGCATTGATTTATGGCCCGAGTCCGGTCTCTGTCACATTATGTAATTACACAGACAGGCAGGTGTGATACTTGTACACATGACATGACATGTTAAGATGTCTGTTGATTGCAAAATGTTATACACAAAAAATGAGCATGTATTTACAAAACCCAACATCTCTATATATACACACACAATCAGCCGTAAGGGCATCTGCAAATGAACCAGCCGTTACACTTGAGTGCACACACACCCGCTTTGACTGTGTTCGGAAGTAAACCCAAGTACAAAATATTGCACTTTTGATTTGCGATTGTACGCTTATAATTTTGTTTCTATGTTTTTTTCATAACCAGCAATGTATATTATATGTCATGAATAAGTGATAACTGTGTTTTAATTATGTTTGATTCTTTTGTTGCATGTGACCTTTAAGTTTGTTGTTCAATCAAGTTAAAGAAATAAAACATCTCCTATATTAATGTCATGTTGCCAAATCGCCAGTGAAACATGAACCATTCTGGGCATGGCTGCACATTGTTGTTGCTCCGGGAGACACCGATACCGATGGTTGTCAAAGTCGTACACCGTAATGGAGAAACCATGACATATGTCCACCTCTCGAATCCAGTGATTTTCTATACACTATAAATATATAACACTATAAAACGTCAGTGCAACGAAATAACCAGTTTGATATCGGCTGAGCCAGTTTCCAATTGGCTTAATATAAAGGCAAAATAACTGTGGAATATATTTGAATGTACCAATCAAAGTCAATGGTTGACACCAGGTTGTGGATGATAATTGTTTTGGACAATGTGCCATCAAAGGACATCTCTGCTAAGCCCACGAACCTGTCTCTTCTATCCCATGCATCTAGGTATCCTTGGTTCTCCTATCCCATGTATTTAGGGTTTACTCGATACATGCCGAACACCCAGCCTCTGTGCACTTCCGATAACTAGAGTCTCCCTACTGTCATCACGAATATGTGTATATAACATCATAGCAATGTTTTGAAAAGACAGTTATCTACTCCCCAAATTTATTAAGCTTACCGATAATTATTGTGCTCTGATGGGTTTTTTTCTAATCAAATACATCTGAAATACAAACGCCACTTAAATAAAGTTCTAAACAAGCGAAGAAGATAAATACGCTTTTATCATAATTTTATAATCGGATATAAAGTTGAACAAAAAACCCATATAAATGTTTGGTCACATGTGGAGTTGAATAAATGGAAGTAAACGTAGACCAAAGGATGTATAAACTGTACGACTTATGACTAGATTAATACAAAATAGTGAGCTCGTACAATTTTAGATTAAATTTGACATTTGCAAGTATTTGTAAATATGCCTAGTCACAGCTTTAGGCTAGTAATCATGACAGACGGCATGAAAGCGACACTAGACCGAAAACAGTCGGAGAAATGTTTTAAAGACAAATCTAAAACACCACTATGATAACATCATCAAATATATCCCCATCGAATAGCCAGTTCGAGTTCGTTTAATGCTTGGCGGCAGTCAGACATGAGTGGTTATACTTGTCCTCTTTAGTGTACATACCAGCAGGGATCAGGGAATGAAACGACTACTTGCCATAAACTGGGTCATGTTAGTGAAAGGTTGCAATAACATGCATGTGATACCCCCAGTGTTTGTTACATATATACTACCCATCAAAAGTTTAGACTCACTAGTGTAAATGTAGCCACTTACTTCAGTCAACTGTTCTAAACTAGATTTTGCAAAATATTCCATAATGTTTAAAGGAACTGTTTACACATAAACTTCTGTATTGTAAAACTCAGTGAAAATTGACGAAGGCTTAAGAAAACTTTACACCCAAACGTAGCTGTTGACATGCACGATATTTGCACATGCGTTTCAGCAATTTGATGCATAATCCCCGTGCAATCCATCTGCATAAGGTTTGCAGTTGGTTCCCTCAAGTTAGTGGAGAAATTCATTTTCGATGTAACCATATGTATATGCATAACATATAGTGAATGCTTTAAATGAGTCTAAACTTTTGATGGGCAGTATAATGTCACAGCCATTCTCACTTCATTCACGTAAGTGGTATTCTACGGCGCTTCATTAATTTGTACCTTGCACTATTGAGAGTGAGAGGATGGGCTAGGTTTTAAACACTGTGAACACTGTGAACCCTTTGCTTGTTTGGTGTACCGAGTAATCGAGTTTGAACAAGTGATTGATATGTGCAACAATAGAATGCGTGGTCGGGTTTAGCGTTTTGGTTGCGTAGAAAGCTTTGTCGTAGCATTCGCACCTTCTATACTGTAACATAGGAGGTACTAATGCTACGAGATGTAAGGCCTACGAGAGCTTTGTGAAACGGGGCCCATGGCGCAGTTGCACATCTTTTAAACATCACGCCAGATTTGCACTTGCAGTATGGTGCTTGGTATGTAAGATTATACGAACATGTTCTCTCCTTGTTCACAGGCGTACACAGCACATCCTCCTTAGGCAAGTGAGTTTGTTCATGAATTGCCTTTGTTCGCCCAGCAGTGAACGGGTACAAAGTGGGATAGGAATGTAAACCTTCTAGCGCCTCACCGGCAGCGGGTTATCCGGCGTAATAATGCCTTAGCGCTTTGATCTTGCACAGGTGCGTGGAAAGGGCGCTTTATAAATGGCCATCATTATTATAGATATCCACTTGTCACCTCGATGTATCGCCCACATTCCGAATCCGTGGCAATAACTTAGCAAAAGACATTTGTGGTATTTTATGTGCATTTTATTAGAAAAATCAGAGGTGAAGTTTTGTACAACCAAAGGGAAATAACAATTCGTAAAGGGATACTGTTGATGGAGGAGTTACTGCACCTGCCCATCGGTGTCCGTAATTAATCTACAGTATCAGGTGAACAGACGTATAAGCGCTGCATGTCTTGTTGCTAAGGTCTGGCATATAAGCGTCTAGGGAAACACTCGAATAATGAGAAGCTCGCACACTCATTCTCGAATGCTATGCTACGCACCTTTTCTCATATAACAACGCAGCCGCTCTCGCATACAGAACAGCGCACAGACGGACGCACTCTCGTACATAGAGGACGAAAGCAAACATATCATAAGTATCTTCATTTTCTTTACACTCGCGTAGCCGCACTTGAATGTAAATCAGACAGGCTACATAAGACCTAAGACATGTTTTTGATCACCTTGAATGACCAACAGCGTACATTTCTCTTGTGCTAGTCCACCTTTTAACAAGGAATATTTAGTTAGCTGCCCAATTAGTTGGATCTGTACCCCAAGGAAACACTGTACATTGTGACACCACCGACCAGCCTTCATCTTAATAGCCTAATCTATAACCCTAGAAAACCCCCAGTTTTTTACCATTAGGACCCGTGGAAATATTATTTGTGGAGAATTTATCTTCAGCACCGTACCCATATTAGTAATTATTATGAGAGTCACTGGATTGTCTGGCCCCGACTCGAATATTTACACATCGCCGTCAAAAAAGTAATTAGCTGCGTGCGGTGTTGCAATGAACAAACGTTATGACCATTACGCCCAGTTCGTGTTATCCAACTCTTGACATAAGACGTTATTTGAGCAGGTCTTGTTCTAACGACAATTCGTTAGTTGAAGCAACAGAAACCAAACCAAACTTTCATGACATCGTGAAACAGATGTCTCCTGTCAGCAGCCTGGAACTGCGACAGGCTCTACGAGAAGCGGCCTATGGTGGGATAGTAGCAGTGGTACCGGTGTGCAGGTGTCCTGTCAAGCATGATGTAAATATATCAAGGTGATGGTAATACAAAAAACATCTATGTCTACATACAAGGTACTATAATAGTGTGCAAAACACGTCCATTATATATTTCAGATTATATTGGGATAATACTCCAGAAACACATCAGACATCATACAGTGTACCAACAGAGGAGAATAAAAATGTGCATATATGGTTGTGAGATAAACAAATTGGAAAGGATGGACCATTTGATCACTTGTATCCTATACTAGTTCCTCCAGTGTTGTGCAGTTTCAAGATTAAACAATTCGCTACTTGTTTCCTATAAAGGCACATAACAGTTTTTCCCCTTATGTACGCTTGCTGCGGTAAACATCTTTCAGCGTGCAACAAGACTTACAAAATAATCTATTTTATATACAAGGCACTCTAATAGTATGCAGAAACACATTCATTACATATTTCAGATAATATTGGGATTATGCCCTCGAAATAAAACATAGCGAGGTACGTCATTCATTGACCCCCAGAGGAGGGGAATAAAATGTATATATTATATATTTATTGTATGATAGAACATTTGGTCAGAATGAAGCAAATCCCTAGATGTAACCTGTAATGGCACGATGCCATCTTCAGCATTTTTATTCAGTTCCGATTTTAGACTAGTATCTTGGAAAGATTAGAACGCCAGTCTGTGAACCACGTTCGCTATGGTTTACATCGTTCAACATGTAATAAGAATTACCAAAAATCAGGAAACTTATTCAATCAACCATTGTCCAAAGTAGGACATCATTGTCATTTCAGCGCTGGTAGTAGTAGTTTCCGTCGTCGCCGTCGCGTCGAAGACCGAATGAAGACTCAAGCTTTTCCACCACCTTCCTGAACGTGGGCCGCTTCCCTGGGGATTCGGACCAGCTGTCCTGCATCAGCCGGTAGTGACTAAAAACAGACACATTGGGTTGTACTACACACGTATAACGTTCTTGATGCATATCTGTCTCTGGAATTAATTCAGGGCAGGATTCTGCGCATGACACCAGTGTGCAACATAGCCACTGGCCCGCTAGCCCGTGGTTAGTAAATATCTAGTCGGGCCAGTAAATCTCCACAGTCACTGGCCCGACTGGCTAGTGAATTTTCAAGGGGTCTTTTTTATAAATATATCACTCTCCCAGACTGGTTAAGTTATAATTTCCTTATAAATCATGCAAGATTATGGCCTGATAAACATGGTCATCATATTAGCAGCTTAAAGATGGTCATGCCGATCATGTCTCATTATCATCTGGGCGGTAGGGTAGCCTAATGGTTAAAGAGTTGGCTCGTCACGCCGAAGACCCGGGTTCGAATCCCCACATGGGTAAAATGTGTGAAGCCCATTTCTGGTGTCCCCCGCCGTGATGTTGCTGGATTATTGCTAAAAGCGGCGTAAAACCAAACTCAGTCAGTCAGTCATTATCATCTATTTTTTGTAATCTTTTGCTTAGTTTCTACATTCAAATTTCGGGCTTGTGAATTAGTTTGTGGACAAGTAACTTTGAGGCATAGCTAGCCCGAACTGGCTAGCAAAATTTGGAAACTATTTGGCACATTGCTTGACACCTATAGAATCATGACACCATCATGACACCTCATGACAACATCATGACCAGCCGTCATATTCGGATTAGTGTGGTATTACTAGCATCCTTAGTATGGTCATCTATCTTCAGTTGTTGGCGATCTGCAGCCTGTTGTACAGTGTATGGTCTATAGTTTTAGATTTACATGCTAGTTTTATATAGCTATGTTTAATGTCTTTCGTGCTCAGCGTTCTATACCATGTGTCATTAATTCTAAAAGATGCTTCAGTCATGGCCGAAGTACTGACGATCTGACTAAAAGTTCTAACACCCTCTCTCACTCGGATTACGACAGCTTGCCATCTCCAAAAGTACAATACCATCAACATCATGGCACAATACAACGATGAGGACACGGACTCCACACTTCCTGAGCAGGTATGATTAGGGCAAACACGCACGTATGTATGTATGTATGTATGTATGTATGTATGTATGTATGTATGTATGTATGTATGTATGTATGTATGTATGTATGTATGTATGTATGTATGTATGTGTATGTATGTATGTATGTGTATGTGTATGTGTGTGTATGTATGTATGTATGTATGTATGTATGTATGTATGTATGTATGTATGTATGTATGTATGTATGTATGTATGTATGTATGTATGTATGTATGTATGTATGTATGTATGTATGTATGTATGTATGTATGTATGTATGTATGTATGTATACACCAATAACCAAACAACGAAACCGTTGGGTACCATTCAGAAGACTTAACACTATTAGATACACGGTGTTTTAAAAAGGTGTACTGGACTGTAAGACCCTTGTAGATTCCATATTTCCTGAGGCGCAGCCGATCGAAATACGGAATTTACAGGGATCTTACAGTCCCGTAACCCTTTCAAAACACCATGTGACGAATTTATAACCCTTAAGATCTCTTTATGTAGCATACCATTAAAACCAGTATTCAATCTTCGGCAGAATGAGACGCAACACGCAACAGGACCATTAGGGAGATGACACGGGATGGCTCAGTTTATCATTAATTTTTTTAAGGTTTCGTTAAATGACAAGATGAATACAGAAACATTTTTTTTGTATATTTCTATTGGCACAAAAAAATAAGAAATTATGACAATTTTATTACTGTTTATAGTAATTATTGTATACGCCAACGCTAAAATTTCGTTTGGCAGCCACATTCCATCTAAGGTCAATTTCATTCGTACAACCCGTTTGACGGGTTTACGTTTCGTACATCCTGGCAAATCTTCCTACATGGTTTCGTAAGCTTTGGCTGTTGACCTATCAGAAGTTATCTTTATCTTAAGGGTAATAAATTATGTTCTTGTGTGGCATGAAATCTGAGTCTTCATCGTGTGGAACAAAGCCCTTCCCAGCCATCTTCCCCATCATGTGTGTGATAACATTTACAGATACCGCGTATTTAACTCCGACGTGCATGTTATAATGTGTATAACTGAAAATAACACTAATCACATCGTTGTGTTATTGATATTTCACATGTACAACAATTAGCTTAATCTTCAAAATGCAGTTGGAACATATTGAACATTTTGATGGATAATTGATACTTACATATCCTCTGCATACTCTGGCCTTGCCATTCGGTATCCACCCTTGACCTTTGCTGGTATATCACGACCTCTGATGTTGTCGTAAGGGTTTCCACCTAGATAGAGATTAGCACTTTTATATTTATAGCTAACGTTCCTTAGTCTGTTTACAAACAAACCCCATGTTCCGAAAATCTATAACTAAGTCTGTATTTGTTGTCGATGCGATCGCTGAATATTATGATTACAATCCGTGCTTTTAACATGTTCCAGAAAATGTGGAAAATATATATGCTCGATTTTGTGACGAGACATTTGTTTATTATCATTTACTGTACAGTAATAAGGAGCATATCTGCATGGTTTACAACATGTAGTCATGTATAGCCATGCAATGCGACTGACACCCAGACACATCCACACCTAGCCATACTCATCATCTGATACCTAGACACATTAATATATCACAGGACACATCCACACCTAGCCATGCTCATCATCTGATACCTAGACACATCAACATATCACAGGACACATCAACACACAGCCATGCTCATCACCTGATGCCTAGACACATCAACATATCACAGGACACATCCACACACAGCCATGCTCATCACCTGATACCTAGACACATTGATATATCACAGGACACATCCACACCCAGCCATGCCCATCACCTGATACCTAGACACATTAATATATCACAGGACACATCCACACCTAGCCATGCTCATCACCTGATGCCTAGACGCAATAATATATCACAGGACACATCCACACACAGCCATGCTCATCACCTGATGCCTAGTCACATCAACATATCACAGGACACATCCACACACAGCCATGCTCATCACCTGATACCTAGACACATTAATATATCACAGGACACATCCACACCTAGCCATGCCCATCATCTGATACCTAGACACATTAATATATCACAGGACACATCCACACCTAGCCATGCTCATCACCTGATGCCTAGACACATCAACATATCACAGGACACATCCACACACAGCCATGCTCATCACCTGATACCTAGACACATCAACATATCACAGGACACATCCACACCTAGCCATGCTCATCACCTGATGCCTAGACACATCAACATATCACAGGACACATCCACACCTAGCCATGCTCATCACCTGATGCCTAGACACATCAACATATCACAGGACACATCCACACACAGCCATGCTCATCACCTGATGCCTAGACACATCAACATATCACAGGACACATCAACACCCAGCCATGCTCATCACCTGATGCCTAGACACATCAACATATCGCAGGACACATCAACACACAGCCATGCCCATCACCTGATACCTAGACACATTAATATATCACAGGACACATCCACACACAGCCATGCTCATCACCTGATGCCTAGACACATCAACATAGCACAGGACACATCCACACACAGCCATGCTCATCACCTGATGCCTAGACACATCAACATATCACAGGACACATCCACACACAGCCATGCACATCGCCTGATGCCTAGACGCAATAATATAATACAGGACACATCCACACACAGCCATGCTCATCACCTGATGCCTAGACACATTAACATATCACAGGACACATCTACACACAGCCATGCTCATCACCTGATGCCTAGACGCATCAATATATCACAGGACACATCCACACACAGCCATGCTCATCACCTGATGCCTAGACACATCAACATAT
This sequence comes from Haliotis rubra, assembly GCF_003918875.1. Classification (NCBI taxonomy): domain Eukaryota; kingdom Metazoa; phylum Mollusca; class Gastropoda; order Lepetellida; family Haliotidae; genus Haliotis; species Haliotis rubra. The sequence goes on from NW_025765338.1 coordinate 101,875, forward strand.
CACAGGACACATCCACACCAAGCCATGCTCATCACCTGATACCTAGATACATTAATATATCACAGGACACATCCACACACAGCCATGCTCATCACCTGATGCCTAGACGCAATAATATGTCACAGGACACATCCACACACAGCCATGATCATCACCTGATGCCTAGACACATCAACATAGCACAGGACACATCAACACACAGCCATGCTCATCACCTGATGCCTAGACGCAATAATATGTCACAGGACACATCCACACACAGCCATGCTCATCACCTGATGCCTAGACACATTGATATATCACAGGACACATCCACACCAAGCCATGCCCATCACCTGATGCCTAGATGCAATAATATGTCACAGGACATATCCACACCTAGCCATGCTCATCACCTGATGCCTAGACACATCAACATAGCACAGGACACATCAACACACAGCCATGCTCATCACCTGATGCCTAGACACATCAACATATCACAGGACACATCAACACACAGCCATGCTCATCACCTGATGCCTAGACACATCAACATATCACAGGACACATGCACACACAGCCATGCCCATCACCCGATACCTAGACACATTAATATATCACAGGACACATCCACACCTAGCCATGCCCATCACCTGATGCCTAGACACATTAATATATCACAGGACACATCCACACCTAGCCATGCCCATCACCTGATGCCTAGACACATCAACATATCACAGGACACATCAACACCCAGCCATGCTCATCACCTGATGCCTAGACACATCAACATATCGCAGGACACATCAACACACAGCCATGCCCATCACCTGATACCTAGACACATTAATATATCACAGGACACATCCACACACAGCCATGCTCATCACCTGATGCCTAGACACATCAACATAGCACAGGACACATCCACACACAGCCATGCTCATCACCTGATGCCTAGACACATCAACATATCACAGGACACATCCACACACAGCCATGCACATCGCCTGATGCCTAGACGCAATAATATAATACAGGACACATCCACACACAGCCATGCTCATCACCTGATGCCTAGACACATTAACACATCACAGGACACATCTACACACAGCCATGCTCATCACCTGATGCCTAGACGCCATAATATATCACAGGACACATCCACACACAGCCATGCTCATCACCTGATGCCTAGACACATCAACATATCACAGGACACATCCACACCAAGCCATGCCCATCACCTGATACCTAGATACATTAATATATCACAGGACACATCCACACACAGCCATGCTCATCACCTGATGCCTAGACGCAATAATATGTCACAGGACACATCCACACACAGCCATGATCATCACCTGATGCCTCGACACATCAACATAGCACAGGACACATCAACACACAGCCATGCTCATCACCTGATGCCTAGACGCAATAATATGTCACAGGACACATCCACACACAGCCATGCTCATCACCTGATGCCTAGACACATTGATATATCACAGGACACATCCACACCAAGCCATGCCCATCACCTGATGCCTAGATGCAATAATATGTCACAGGACATATCCACACCTAGCCATGCTCATCACCTGATGCCTAGACACATCAACATATCACAGGACACATCAACACACAGCCATGCTCATCACCTGATGCCTAGACACATCAACATATCACAGGACACATGCACACACAGCCATGCCCATCACCCGATACCTAGACACATTAATATATCACAGGACACATCCACACCTAGCCATGCCCATCACCTGATGCCTAGATGCAATAATATGTCACAGGACATATCCACACCAAGCCATGCCCATCACCTGATGCCTAGATGCAATAATATGTCACAGGACATATCCACACCTAGCCATGCTCATCACCTGATGCCTAGACACATCAACATATCACAGGACACATCCACACCTAGCCATGCCCATCACCTGATGCCTAGATGCAATAATATGTCACAGGACATATCCACACCTAGCCATGCTCATCACCTGATGCCTAGACACATCAACATATCACAGGACACATCAACACACAGCCATGCTCATCACCTGATGCCTAGACACATCAACATATCACAGGACACATGCACACACAGCCATGCCCATCACCCGATACCTAGACACATTAATATATCACAGGACACATCCACACACAGCCATGCTCATCACCTGATGCCTAGATGCAATAATATGTCACAGGACATATCCACACCTAGCCATGCTCATCACCTGATGCCTAGACACATCAACATAGCACAGGACACATCAACACACAGCCATGCTCATCACCTGATGCCTAGACGCAATAATATGTCACCGGACACATCCACAACCAGACATGCTCATCACCTGGAACCTAGACACATCAACATATCACAGGACACATCCACAATTAGCCATGCTCATCATCTGATACCTAGACACATCAACATATCACAGGACACACCCACAATTAGCCATGCTCATCATCTGATACCTAGACACATCAACATATCACAGGACACACCCACACCCAGCCATGCTCATCATCTGATACCAAAACACATCAACATATCACCGGACACATCCACGGACATCCCCACACAACGACTGAAAGCATGACACATCATCAAGTCCCTTGACATACCCACACATAGCCAGGCATATCACTTGATACCTTGACGCATCAACATATTACAGGACACATACACACAGAATTCACATCCACACGCAGATCAGCTGATAACCTCGCACATCAGCACACATGACACATTAACACATAACCGGTCACATTCACACACATCTTGGCAGATTAACACATCATCAGGCACATCCACACATTAAATCATTTCAATACTAAACTAGACGAATTCATACACAACCAGGAAACACCAGATATGTCGACACACACCTATGCACATCCACACACATCCAGACACATCATCAAACAAGCGGACACACTCAGCCACAACCAAACACTTACCCATGCTGAAGATCTCCCAGATCGTCACGCCATAGGACCACGCGTCACTCTTCTCATTAGCATCCTTAAGAGACCTCAGGCACTCGGGGGCTGTCCATTTAATGGGGATGCGGTCCTTCATCATAAAAAGCATCAAAGTTTGAAAACCTTCACGTTTTATTTTGACTTACCATTCTTGTTATGGAAGTGATAGGATTACATCGTAGCAGAAAGGAAATCGTGAATGTCCATGACCAAGTGTATAATGAATGTTTACCCAAAACATTAGATTGATTGTACTATATGCATGTTTAATTTACGGACAGCCGTGATTGTAATATGCATACTAATAGCCTTGTTTACTGACAGTTCCTGCACCCTTACCCCTTTGTTGTCCTCGGAGGACTCATCAACCCTGCTTGGCCCAAAGCCTGCAACTTTGATCTCCAGCAGGAAGGTCAACAGACAGTTACGTGCAGCTAGTTTGCGGTGAACGATCTGAAACAAATACACAAGCTGAACACACTCACATCCTAACTAGATCCTGTTCTATAACCCCAACTTCTTGAAGAGATGTAGAGTGGAAACTAACCTCATCCAGTCATCGGGGATCAAGATTCATGTCCTTGTCCAGTAATGGTAGGGGCTAGGAATAATCAAGACGGATACTCTCTCTCACCACTATGTACTGTTATGGCATAATGTGACACATATTGACCATAGCCAGGTAGATCCAGATGGACAGACTGACCCCGGTATTTTAAGACCTATGAAGATGGATATACAGGCCTTGCCCTTAAAGAAGTGAGGATTCATGCATTGGGTTGGACATTTCATAAAACATGAGGATTCGTGTATGGGGCTCCCAATTATAGAAAGTATTAAGGTTCTTGAATCGGGCTAGTCATTTCAACCAGAATGAAGATTCATGCATGGGGACCGCCTATCTAAGACACATCAACATGGATATAAAGACCTTGTCTTTTCAAGAAGTACAAAGAATAACACAGAGGCTTCACATTTCAGGAAGCAGGAAAAAGTAAAGTTGACCGTGAAATTTTAAGAGGTATCCAAATCAATACACCGACCTCGCAATTTTATAACGCCTCAATGTCTACTCAGCGATCTAAACGCATACACTGTGTTTTAAGACTCTTCTCCACACACACTGTGTAAAATCACCAAAAGGCCTTTGCATGCATCATTGGTAAAGGCAAAAAATATTTTCCCATGTTGAGTAACCGTCATTTGTCGTAACAGTATCTACAGATTTCCTTCCGTTTTCAGGTATTTAAAGTTTATGTAACTGCTACATTGGACACTTACCCCCTTGGAAGTCAGGTACTCCATGGCACGTGCGATCTCCAGGGCAAAGTTCTGTATCCTGTCAAGGGTTTCTTCGGTGATGTTGGATCTCTGATTGGTCAGCCACTTGTCCAACTGACCAGTCTCACAGTACTCCAGCACCATGACGGGACCCACTGAGAGACACCACAGCAAGAGTCAGACACATGTTATACAGCCAGACACCAGACAGACACAGATACACCCACAGAGGTACATGTCATAATGGCAGACGACGAATTGAAGTTTTAAACAGACGTCCTACTGGAATCGATTTCAAGAATGGGCAAAAATGACCATTATTTTCAAAAATCGAATGAACACAAATTCAAATTCCACAATGTGTACAAGACACAGTTGTCAAGGAAATTAAATACAATGGGTCACTCAAATCACTAGATTTTTGCTAAGTGAGAAACAAGCAGGTCCTGTCTGAAAGGTAGAACCTACCGTTAACACATTGTGCAGACTAAAGTTGTGTTTTATAGGGACATTTTAAACAGACCGATACTGGTTCGGCAATAGAGTAAAAGTAACAACTCACAAGCATCGTTTTCCATGACGGCTCCTAAGAATCCCAGCACATTGCGGTGCTCACCGACCTGTGTAGCAGCAAAGTTGATCTTCGCCAGCATCAAAAGGATGTCGTCCTCACTCTCCCGCACTGTGAAATGTCGACATAATGAACTTGACACCAGGACCATAACACAAATGACACATACTAGATTGAAATGTTTTTCACATAAAAATAGTTTTACCTTTCAGGACCTTTGCAGCCACTTCCTTGACGTTCTTGGGAGTTTCCATCCACTTGGCCTTGTAGATCTTTGCAAACTTGCCGGTAGCGATGACCTCTGTCAGGCTGATGTCTTCTGGAGGGACGTACCAGGGTTCTCCTAGGTCCATGCTGCCGTAGATGTAGATGTCGTCGTCCTTGGTGTATGTCGTGTTCTATAGCAGATAAAGGAGTTTCGCTAAAGTAAAGTAAGTTTGCCAAAGGTCTCTCATCTGGATATTGTATTATTGTATTGATTTTGTAATACATTATTCATTCCACACAAACAAGACAGCAAGACTCTGAAGACACAGCTAAAAATGTAGAAGGTTTTATATCTCACATCATATGCCCATCTGCTGGCGCGATTCCTTTGTTTGACAGCTGTGGTACCAACTGGGGTCTCTACATGTGGTCTCTCCCTGTACTTCGGGTCCCGTCGAAGGAGCCCGGCGAGAAGGCCAAGTTTGAATAGGACCAGTCCCACGATGACGAGTATCACTATGAGCAGGAGTAATACCCCTGGATGAAAGCAAAACAAGAGTGAGTGAGTGAGTTAAAACTTACCGTCACATCGGCAATATTTCAGCCATATCGTGACTATAACAAGTTTCAAATTGACCATAAATACATGTACATCATAAAACCGTCAAGGAAGGACACTGAAACCAACTAGACTGTCACAGTGTCAAGAATTAATACTAGCATCTCTCTAAAATTGGATTTCAAATTAGAGAGTCTTGAGTAAAACGCTTTGGTTGGCATGATGCTGACGTTTGTTTGTCTTAAACAGTTTTATAAGAGTACACCTACCTATCACTATACCAGCCACTGCTCCCCTGAAAGTCCATCAGATTCTACAACAGAGAACAAAGGCTGATGTGTCCCGCTTCTGATTTGATGACGAAGCATTTGCCACAAACATATCTAGTACTTTAAACAGGTATTACGTTAGGTCCTGTGGTTTGAGCACTTTTTCATAATCAGCCAATGTTTATCCAGCAACCTTTATACTCAAGTCAACATATGGATTGAATGTGAAAGTGTGTGATGGAGTTAGCTGGGATTTAACGCTGTTTTGAACAGTATTCCAAACATATGTCAGCTTAATGTGGGAGATCTGCCCAAAATGATGCGGGTCTCAAATGTTTACGAGTTCCTACAGATCACGAGCAGGGTGCTGACATACGATCCTTCAATGTCTCCTCCTATATTGGTCATTGGTACTGTATGTCCAATACGTCATTGTACTCGACAACCCATGCTGCGTTGAGGCGCGATAAGATTAACAGTCATATGACTTAGCCCTCTAGTTGCCCATTCACCTCTGGCAGAACACCGGCATTTGCCTAAGGTAACACCACGTGTGTTACATGTGGTCCGCATGGGGCAGAACTGAAGTCTCAGAAATTCTATGACGTGAAGCTGACAAACTGGCCATCCATCCAAAACCTATATTAAATATTTAGCACGAAGATCAGCCGAATCTATAGAGGACTCAGAAGAAGCGTCATCTGTCACAGATTTTTACATTTATACTATTTCAAATATGTTTCCGACAACTCACACTTATAAGCACAGGCTAGCAATTCTTGATTTTTTAAATGTTACACTTATCTTCTAATGGCATACTGATCTTCCAGTGTTATACTTGTCTTCATTTTCACTTAGTTTGCCGACTAACTTAAACAGCCAACTCTGATACAGCTAATACACAACAAGCAGTCATCGGTCGTCACAATCAACGCCAGAATTGGCATATGAATAATAACAAAATTCATCCGCACTTTTGAAAGCTTTTGAATTGGATGTCATACTAGACTTTTCTCACCAAAGTCTAAATCAGATACTGACAACGAAAACAGATAACTGCTTCTGTGTTGATGAACGTTCAGTGACAATATACCACATGTTGAGGAATATTAATGCTTAAAGAGTGTTTTACAAAGGCGCCAGATAGACATTTGTAAGAAACTCAATAGATAATGTAAACTATGAAAATGTGGGTGAATGAGTATGGTGTTCTTAGCAATATTCCAGCAATATCACGGCGGGGGACACCATAAATGGGGAATCGAACCCGTGTCTTCGGCGTAACCAGCGAATGCTTTAACCACTAGGCTACCCCGACGCCCCACGAAAACTGTGCTCAGGTCACTATAAACCTGAAGGCTTCAAAACACGGCTATTGTTGTCCTGCTTGATTGGCATTTTAGAAGATGCTATTTGATGAACATAAAGAATTCACTGGATTTCATCTTCTTTTATTCTTTGATACAATGTTTCGGGACATGTTCCGGCCCCATCGACAGTTAACTGTTTACTAGTCTCACCTGATGATGGGGGCGGAATATTCCACGAAACATTGTATCAAAGAATAAAAGAAGATGAAATCCGGAAAATTCTTTAAGTTGTTACCTGTTGTGACGGTCACCGGGACAGCCCTGCTCTTGAACTCCCCATACTGGGAAATAACCACAATTGTGTAGGCTGTGTCTGGCTGGAGGCCGACCAGAGTGTGGGTGGTCGCTGTCTTGTGCAGTAGGGTCATCTCGGTCCGTCCATTAACTTCGTAGTTAATCCACATCTCTGTCCGGTTGTAGCAGCTGAGGGCGTGTTTCCACGTCAGGGTCACTAGGTTGGTTTCCTTCCTCGTAACAGCCACATTTAGAGGGGCTAGCGCTGATACAAACAAATACGATCCCACTTGAGGATGACACTGACACTGGACCACTCATTTGAATAAATCTGCTTCATATTCCTTAAAACAACAACAATAGGAAACCCTGCCCACAAGTTTAAAACCGGGTCCACTGTACGAGCCCGTCTATTTCGTAAGAAGTTGTTAGGAGTAAGCGTATCCAGCCAAATGGGTGTTACTCGACACAATACACGTGAAGGTCCGGGTTAGAATATTGATCTTTAGAAACCCATGCTTTTCGTAAGAGGCAACTAACGGAATCGGGTGGTCGGGCTGGCTGACTTGGTTGACAAATGTCATCGCTTCCCAATTGCACAGATCCATGCTCATGCTGTTGATCACTGGATTGTCTGGTCCAGACTCGATTATTTACTGACCGCCGCCATATAGCTGGAATATTGCTGAGTGTGGCGTAAAACAAATCTCACTCACTCACTCACTACTCTATATTAACACATGCGAAGGACGGTCAAGGATTCAACAAAGGCAGACACAAGTAGAACAATGTAATTGCTTTCGGTTGTTAGGTAGCGCGAGGTTCGTAGTCACATAGCAAGGTGACATAGTATGTGTATACACAGTGTGTCCGCGTCCCTCGTATTAAATATGGACACACAGGTCAATTTCTATTTACGTTCGTAAGAGGCGACAAACGGGATCTGGTGGTCAGGCTCGCTGACTTGGTTGACACATGTCATTGATTCCCAATTGCGCAGATCGATGCTCATGCTGTTGATCACTGGATTGTCTGGTCCAGATTCGATTATTTACAGACCGCTGTCATATAGCTGGAATATTGCTGAGTGTGGCGTAAAACTAAACTCACTCACTCACTCACTATTTACATTCACATTATTATCCTACTTACAGGCTTGTGTACCATTCAGTGTGTCTAGTTGATCCACCTATAACGAAGAAAAGCACAAATTCAACAAAACGTCAATTGCATAGATTAACACTGTCGAAAGAACCAAAACAGCAGTATCCCACCATCACGTTTTTGTGTATGTACTTATTCAGCTGAAATTGTATGAAATCTATCCGTTGTAAACATCGTAGTTCCTGGAAAAACTTATTCTCTTTCTGTATCAAATACTAAGCTCGATATCATAAGCCTTTCTTTTATATACTGGACAAAAATAGGGTTATATGTAAATTTTAAAGTTATGAATAATGATATATTTATTCATTGTCACACTGACACAATATCAATCATGAAAATACCAATATCCCTAACTTATTTTGTCCAGTATATCATAACCACACTCACAGTGAATCTACTTGTTGTATGGAGTCCCGCCATGTTCACGAAGTTCATGTCCATTGTCACCGTCTTCCCTTCCAGCATTGGGTGTTTCAGCCAGCAGTTGCTAATGGGCAGGAACTGCGTCTTGTTGAAGCAGACTGGATTGACGGTGGTGCAGTAACATGTGAAGTTGCTCTTACAGGACTGTGGAGAAAGGTGAAAGGATATAGCAGGTGAAAATGAACGATGACAAGGAGACACTAACTGTTAGAGGATTTAATCGGTGAACTTACATTTACAGTCCTGAGGGGCAACGTTTCATTAACAATCACCAGGTTGCTGCCTATCTTCTTGACGATAAGTTCCACACGTTTCATACCACTCTGCATGTCCCGAACATTTACTTCAACACTAGAATCAAAGACGTCACACATTAGTCTTGGTGGGTTTTTTTTAATTTTAGGGTAAACCTTATAAGACAAAATACATCAAGGTACGTCCAAGTTCGTCCAGCATGTGAGGTAGATGTGGTGAGGTAAATGTATGAAAAAATTAGTGAGTGAGTGAGTGAGTGAGTGAGTGAGCTAGGATTTTAAGGCGCATCGGCAGTTAGAAGAAATGAAAAACAATCATTGTTTCAGCTACAGCGACCTTTCGAAATAGATTTAAAACTGAATGGTGCTAGAAGACTGTAATAATTTTTTTCATTCGAATGACAATAAAGCTGACTTAAAACATATGTACGAAAAAGGGTATTTATAATTGCAACATCACTGGCAAATGCCTAAAAGTACGGAAGCGTCCAAGTCTGAATTTTTTTATCTCCTAATTAGGACTTAGCTATCTCCTAATTAGGTAATAAATTCAGACTGTGGCACTAGGACGCTTCCGTACGATCACTTTGTTACTTCCTATCAAACAAGTGGCTTCAATTCCGAGATCATAATGTGCTTGACAAGAAGAGTTTTTCAGATTCCATATCTCAGCAGGATGACAGAAACACAACAAATATACAAGCGTGAGCAACGTACCATGCTGGTGAACCAACAATGTTCAAATACTACAGGATATGTATACAACTAGTGAACCAACAATGTTCAAATACTACAGGATATGTATACAACTAGTGAACCAACAATGTTCAAATACTACAGGATATGTATACAACTAGTGAACCAACAATGTTCAAATACTACAGGATATGTATACAACTAGTGAACCAACAATGTTCAAATACTACAGGATATGTATACAACTAGTGAACCAACAATGTTCAAATACTACAGGATATGTATACAACTAGTGAACCAACAATGTTCAAATACTACAGGATATGTATACAACTAGTGAACCAACAATGTTCAAATACTACAGGCTATGTATACAACTAGTGAACCAACAATGTTCAAATACTACAGGCTATGTATACAACTACTCACGTTGAACTGAAGGGGACGTTGTTTGTCTGGACGTTCCTCTTGAACACAGGCTCTTCGACTTCAGGCGGTGTATCATCAAAATGGACCCTCGTCGAATCTACCCGGCTGTTACCTAGGACGTCTGTAGCTCTCACCCAAACTGTCACCGTGTCCCTGTTCGTCAGTGAACGTAGGTGTGAACCTATCAATCACAAACGAATATTCATTATTTCAGAACAAACATGGCATTCACCTGATATAGATGAATGCAGTTCCTGAGACTTCACACATAGTATTTACCCCAAATATATGTAAACATATAATGAAGTATAGCTTGTCCTACAGATATCAAATAGATGTGTCAAGATACCAATAATATTATGTCGAGTTCTTTTCTTGCAATAATATTAATGTGAGAAAGTATCCCGAATATATCACCTGCTGCATGATATTGAATAGGTTACCTGGAGGTATGGTATATGTTTCACTGAGTCCAACATCAGTCCAGCCTGTGGCTGGTTCCGGCTGATTCACACCGGCGTTGCTGTCCTTCGCATAAGCTATCTCAAACTTGACAACACCTCTCCTGTTTTGTATTGCGTCTACTGTCCTGTTTCCTTCGTGGTCATCCTGTCCGGACTCTCTGGGGATGTTCTTCAAGAAGTTCTCGAGCTGTGGGGGGTATTCGAGGACTTGGTTCAACCACTTGCCCTGCTCGTGCATCAGGTTGACAAAGTGGTTGGTCCACGTGACCTTGATTTCCCTAGATGGATCATCTTGCCAGTTGTACCCGCCATTAGGATCCGCCGAAGATATGTATAGACGGTTGTCTGCCCCTCTATCTATAGTAACACTGGACACGGGGTCGTATATGGCGATTCTCCTGACAAAGACAGAGTTATTGGCCTTGTCCGAGGCCTCCAGGATGAAGGAGTACACTCCAGGAGCAGTTGGTGTGTAGTTGGCTTGGAAGGAGTTGGAGGCAGATGACGACTGATTGACTTCAATAGGTCCATATATGGGATTCAAGGGTTCATACTCCTTCAGAACCTGGTTCCCATCCACCCGTAGTTTAAATACCTCCCAGGCGTAGCGGTACACGCCAGAAAGAACATCATTCCAGTTGGACCAGCGGAGATTGATTGGATTCTGAAAATGTAATGCATAACACATGTACCTGTGTCCAAAAGATAACTTAAGCTATATTTAACAGTGTTATATTAATTTGTGATTACACTGTTTAGTAAGGGTTCAGTTTCATACGGGATTCGAACCCACACCCTCAGAGTAAGGCACCTAATCGTCAGCACACAAAGTCAGACGCCTAACACGCTCAGCCACCGCGGCTTCCACAAAATGGAAGTCGGACAACTGGTAGTCAGATCATGGACTTTGTGTACCCCTCTGATAAGTGTAAACTGACACGGTTCCCACGACCGAAAGCTTTTATGACACAATGCCAAATGTAACATGCCGTATTTGTGATTACACGTTCTTATTGTATCTTACTAAGAAAGTGTAATCACATATATATAGCATATGTTACATTTGACCACTTTCTAAATGGCATTGTGTATTCAATGATTTTATCATGTCATATCCACTTAAGCTTCCAAGTGGAATAGTTTTTAGACTATTTCATGTGAAACATATACTTATCGCTATTTGTAATGTACTTTTACTTCGTTTTACAATTGGAATTTAAAAGAGTACACATTTCTTACAACAAACTGCAACAGTTGTGTTGACCCGTTTCTTAGTTATATTTCATTACACTGCTTATCTATTCAACATAAATATACAATCATGTATGTTAGCAGTCATCTGTTTTGAATTTCATTTCCCCCACATGGATTTTCAATTTTATCTCGGAACGTCCACTTTTACACAACACCTGTATCTAGTTTGTTGTACATTTGAAAATTGATACAAATTGAATCAATAGTATACCTATGATCTGCTCTTTTGATAATGTGTAATCAAGGTATATGGATGAATAAGTCAATTTAATAAGTAATATCAAAACGCTCTACGAGCGAAGATCAAATTGCACGAGAGGACCGTTATGATACCTGCTGACGTTGTACCACGTGACGATGTCGGATTTATTCCTAGACACAAGTTACATCCAAAATAAAAATTAAATTTGATGTGGCATCCATTACTTCTATTTGAATAACGATAAATGGCTTGGTTTAAACTAAACCCAAAACAATACTCAAGTTATGTCATTGCGCGATATCGTAATCCATATGTATGAAAATCTCAAAAGTTCATCACTCTGGAAAACCCAACACCACATGTATGGCTCTGTCAATACATTAAGATGCAAGAAAATACTTGAAGCGATACGGAATTGGAACCTACGATCATCAGAATGCTGTCATACACAAGGACATTAGAGGACTGAGCCGACTGTGGACACCCAAATCCAGTCCTGTCATGGATGGACTCCGAGAATGTTTAGAGGACTGAGCTGTGGACACCCAAATCCATTCACATGGATGGCGTGGATGCTTGGATGCTTGTATGCGTGTGTGCCTGTGTTTCCTCATTTATACTATTCACACTTTGCTAAGGATCACATCATGGATTCAACAGAAAACTATGATGTGGGGTCAAATTTTGTTTCAATATCTAAGCTTATTGTCAGCATGGATGCTTGGTGTCAGTATGTCATTGCATCTTGTTATTGACAGGTGTTGTATATTTGTCAATGACTCGTTCCATGATTTGCAAAATGGTTGATTGGTGCCATGAAAACCATTTTTATGGTTACTAATGTATCAAGTGCATAAGGTTAGATTAAAGTGGCTGTTTGCCTAAAAAGGGGTTACCTTATCATTATTTATCCAGTTTTAAATGGATACAATTTCAAATTATAAATCTACGTTTAAGTAAAGTTGTGAATTTTTGTGATCTTTATCAAAGTGTGAGTCGTATACTTCACAGACAGGATTTCAAGTTCAATAGGTAAACGCAGTTGTAATAAAGTGGGACATGATATTTACTATTTGTAAACGTTCTGTCGAAGTTTTCCTACAAATTCAGCAACAACGTGATACCATATACATTACAGACGTTTCATAAAGTGACGTCATATAACTTCACAGTTGTACAGTTGTGAAGAAATGCTTACCTAATCGTACGTTTTACATATTCAGTGCCGATCAATATTACGTTTGATGACAATGACAGTAATAGCAAATAAATGTTCACAGTGTGACTGGTTACCTATCTCTACAAATACTGATTTTGGACCATGCCGTTTTCACATGTAATGATGTTTACCTTTGTCACATCTTGCGTCATTGAAAACGGTTCACCTGAGCAGGGTGACCCTTGACCCAGGCAGCTGTGGGTTGGTTTCTTGAAGTCAAAACGGAACTGCATAGACTGGTTTACCATATGTCCCGTGTACGTCTGGTTCCCTCTGCTTCTCAGGCCAGAAGGAGTTAATTCCTGGCGTTCCCGGTAACCCCCGTTCCAGGCCTTGAATGTGAGAGTCAGTCTGAGGTTGGGAAACGAATTACATATATAGCGATTGTTTTAATGGACAAAACGTTCATCTCGTCTCATCATACTTTTGAAAGAATTAAGAATAGTTGACTGGGCACACTTATCATGATGTCATTTCTGTCCAAACAATACACGCAGTCCCCAAACTTACTTTTATCGTCATTACAGAATGTATATCAGAACATACTTTATTTAAGTAGTTCATTTTGAAATGTTTTGGAAACCCTGTAATTACTGACTGAATACCTTCAACCTTGGTATCAGTTGCAATTGCACATTTTATACAATTTGATTCGGCATGTTCGCGTATACCGCTATGAACCTCACGCATGCACACACAGGCTTCTATGGAGCACACACACACACACCCCATGTTATATATATATATATATATATATATATATTGATATTACCAGAAATGTGTTCACACATTGTTCCCTTGAGAGGAATCGAACCCGCCTGGGGACGATTTAACGATCAGGCTACAACACTGCCCCACAAACCAGGATAGGAACGACTTGAAATTGTTCCTTTATTATTGTAGAATTAGTTTCGAGCACACGACATCATTTGGACATATGTAAGTACCGAAACGTGCACGTTATGATGGTCTATGAACAGTGGTCATAAGAGTGATCTTAATATTTTGTTATCTATAGAGGATGAAACTAATTTATGACGTCAAGTACTATAGTAAATATATATTCGTATAGTTCTTAAGAAGGTTTTGCTGATTACTTGACATGTTCGCATAGAGCAATGCCAGATTTAATTCATTTGCATATACATATTAAATGCCATCAACGTATATGAAAATAGATATTGATAAATGTCTATAACATTTCCGTCGTTTATAGTGAACACACATGTCGGACAAAGCGTCGCACATATGTTTAATATAATAATCAATCGGTCACATGCACAAAATAATGATTTGCAATACTTATGCTGCCTTCTAAGCTTTAAAAGGTTAAAACTTTTGCTCGTACACCGAAGACCGGGTTCGATTCCCCACATAGGTACAGTGTTTGAAGCTCATCTCTGGTGTCCCATGCTGTGATATTG
This sequence comes from Haliotis rubra, assembly GCF_003918875.1. NCBI lineage: Eukaryota > Metazoa > Mollusca > Gastropoda > Lepetellida > Haliotidae > Haliotis > Haliotis rubra. The sequence continues at coordinate 116,910 of NW_025765338.1, forward strand.
CTTGAATAATGCATTGCTAAAGGCGGCACAGAATCTCAGAATCTTATTCACTCATTCACTCACATTTCAACCTTTGATATAAAGGAGAGCATCTTACGTATCTCCATTTTCCAGAGATCTGTCATAGTCCCGTTTGGTGATGTTACAGTAGTAGGTGTCGGAAGTGGGGTTGAGGGAAGACACAGTCGGTGTGCAGGGCAAGGTCATTTCCAGGCTGAAAACAGGTTTTGAACCTAGAAAATAGTAGTAGTGAGAAAGTGTTATAAACATGGATGTTCCAAGGGAAAACACTGTAAGAGAGTAGGCATTTTGAACAGTGGTTTCATTTTGGTGTTGTTGACGTTACTTTAGTTCTGAGTGTGTGAGTGAGTTAATATTTAACGTCACCTCGGCAATATTGCAGCCATATAGTGACGAGAAATGCTAGGCATACATAATAAATACAAGTAGGTAAATAACCAGTCATCGGCGGACTGTAAAATAACTACAGTATCACAGATATGGATATAAAACTAGCATGGAATACTAAAACATTTCAATTAAAGCAGACAATACAATATAAAACACGGACTATAGATCGCTAACAACTGAAGGTAGATCATCATACCAGGAACCATGGGGACTTACATTACTTTTGCTACCTGCATGGACCCTAGTTGGATTTACACCATCGCTTCAGCCACTGGCGATGGTAGGAAGATTTAGCCGAAATTTAAAATAACAAAGATTTTACGATTAAAAAGTATGGTTGAGCGAAATTGACTTGGAAAGATTTTGGGACTTACGTATCCTCTCAGGAGGACAATAATTTTACGCTACTTCAACCCCCTTTGAGGATACAGCTACAAACAATTTAAGTTGATAGTCAGAACTACCAATTATAAAACTTTCCCTATTTACAAAACATATATCAAAATTCATTTAACAAATCAATCTCTTTTAGTATCATTTGCGACGGTAGTATGTTCTTAAGTACCCTATTTAATGAATAGACGCATATCGTGAACGGTTCTCACCCGTCAACGGTAGCTTCTCGTGGTGAATTTCAACTTCGGCTTTAGCAATTCCAATGCCATATCTCTTGATGAAGAAGGGCTGAGTGTGATTGTCCGTCATGTAATGGGCAGACGCGGTGACGTTCACCCAGTTGAATCTCTCCCTGTTTGTCCACACGGAGTCAGCATCAGTGGACATGGTGGAGTCCGCGTACAAGGAATACGTCTCCATGGTTGGCATCCCGGTGCCACGCTGCCAGAACGACAGTCTGGCGCCGATCTCGTAAATCTCTGGCTTCTGGGGTGATTCCACTGCAGCAGACATTAAAAAAGACATTCAGTCCCTTGTTACCTAATACGGCACATTCCTAGTTTATATTTTGGGAACTATCCACTTTGACTATTTTTACAAAGTTTACTAACAATCTCTAGCTCATTACTTCCAGGGACGGTGGGATAGCCTAGTGGTTAAAACGTTCCCTCGTCACGCCGGAGGTCTGGGTTCGATTCCCCACATGGGTACAATGCGTGAAACCCATTCCTGGTGTTTCCCGCGTTGATGTTGCAGGGATATTGCAAAGAAATTATTCATGGGCCTTTTAACGGACATTTATTTTGTGGTTAAGAGGAATATACCCCTGGTTATTAACTGACTTTGTAATTGACATAAGCTTATAGTGTAAACATAATGAACCAGTACATGTTCTACAATAGTCAATCGGACGAGTTGACGGAGATGTGAAGCCTGATGAACAGTCACAGTTGACATTGGCGCCTGATGTACAGATCCCGGGGAAACAGGGCCTCTGGTAGTTACATACCACTGAAAAACAAACCAAAAACTTCATATAGAACAATATGGCGAATGGCATATAACATTGGCCATTAGCATCCTCTTTAGCAAAACACACTCTCAAAACATGGCATAGAGCTTTTGAAAAACACGAGCTATTTATGCTTAATTAGTTTTCAGTTTGGTGTTGCTGGAAACAATTGGACAGTTTTCAAAACAAGATCCCCTTTTTGACTTATGCCTGTATGGTAGATACAGTTTTGTCATAAAGGATATGTGGCCAAGGCATGGCACAAACATGCACCTGAGTTATGTCAGTGACGTATATTGCGGGAGGAGATGTCCAGTTGCAGCTTGAACTGACCAGGCAAGACCGCATCCTTCATGAACTGATTCACCATCATTTAGCTTCTGCAGCTTCAGCATGAATCAAATACTCAGAACATACATTTTTGTTTGTTTAAAGGAACACAGTAATTTACCAATTTACAATTCCACTTTTCTCCTTCAGCGGACGTTATAAAAATATCGCCTCAACATTACGTACACGTGTTACACGTTGGCCCCACAGCTCCATCATTACACCGACAAACGTTGGGTTGCACACAGGTACCCCCGTTCTGACAGGGAGGGTTGCAGATTGCTGGAAATACAATACCAAACTAATATTTTATAATCGAAGCCCTTTTACACAACATAAAATATTATGATATGATGTGAACTTAGCTGACCGTCAAGACTGACGGACATACCAGCAATACAAGTTGTAGTTTTAACGACTGCATGTTGGAATTGATCGATCTCACTTGAAAATATGTCTCATATTCAGACTCTCTAATTAATGTGAATTCATCTCAAAGGGTTATAACGTTCAAAACCCAAAAGAAGACACTTTGGTAGCACAATTCCTTTAGAATGAATGTTCTCGTTATTTCAGATGTTGAGGAACATTTGAGAAACAATTTATGCCACTATTAAAGTGTCACCATTCAGCTTGTGCAATAACTAGGTACTGTCAATGAGGAGCCTTACCTTGGCTACAGTTCTGGTAGGATGAAGTTCTCCAGCCAGAACAGCAGAAATATTCAGTCAGATAATCCGGCACCGAGTAATACCTGTAGTAGCAGCAGCTGAATAGAGGAAACATCTCATTGATAACGCCATACCAAACCATAGCCAATGTAGGTTTTGGGGCTTACATACACTACATACATATCGAATACATACAGTAGGAATATTGTTACAGTGAATATGCCATAAACCTCAAATAACTAAAGACGTTGAACAAACAATGAGTTATTTGAGGATAATCGCTCCATCATGGAAAACAACGAAGGCATAAAATGACCCATAAGGTCTCACCTTAGCCAAGCGAGTTAGTTAAAAATTGCCTCTGTTCATCCAGCAGAAAATGGGTACCCGGTGGAATAAGTCATGCGACTGTTTACATTCTAGCGCCTCACAGGTAGCTTGGGTTATCAGGGGTAGTAGTATCTATTTTGTTGTATGTGATTAGAGTATGCAACTGAACGTGGAATTCACCGCCTTATTATTATGTGTGTACAGAATAAGATGAAAATGCAGCAGAGAGGGTTCGGGTGATCCTGGCACAGTCAGGTTGGTAAGGTTCATCATCAGCTCAGGGCGCTTGCCCCCTCTACAAGCAACTAAGACAGTGAAAGGAACTTCTTCCTCGAAGCCCCACCCAGTCGAACCAATAGAAAACTTTCCGGAGAATATGGAGACTCCCCAACACTGCAGCCTTCTTGCATTACCCACAGTGTCAGAAGGGTCATGCTTCCGGTGGAGAACCCGGGCACTCTCCTCATCTGCTATAAGATACCAGGAGGTACCAGACCAAGGGCATCGAGAAGTCGGAAGTCGGACGACAGTGTACATGGGATGCAAGTCAGACATTTCAAAGTCGAGATCTGCATATTCAGCCTGTTTTTCCTGAATCTTGTTAATCATATTGCCGTCAAAGGGACAGAAAATTCAATAACATAAATACATTCATTCGCTTTATGAACAGAGACACGATTAGATTTGTTGGCTGGAATTCTTCTGAGGCTGTATATGGGCCTGTTCAAATGAAATCTGACAGCACGATTTGAAGCCCTGGACATGTTCAGGGTCGTACAATGGATGGACCTTGGAGTCAAAGCCACAGGCGAAGACGGTAGAAGAAGAAAAGAGTCATGATATCATGTCGTTTAAGATTTGCTATTTGTGCCCAAGGAAGGGCATTGACTGACAATGTTTTGGACAGTCTCTGATAATTCATTGCACAATCGTCATGTTAACAGTTTCTTTAAGAATCACATTTATGCGAAAATCACCTTTCCGAGCATGTGTTCTATTTATATGGTCGCGTATGGTTCACCAATATAGAAATGTGCAAAATATATTCTGCCTATAACTAATCATGTAAATTACTGTTATGACATGCACTGGTTCCACATACCCCATCCACGTCCGATATGCACATCGTCTCACGCGTCTGTAGCGGCAGAATGTTTGAGAACAAACGTTCCTGTAAAACACACATAAATAATCACATGAACACGAATGGCAGACAGCATGAAACGTTTCTAACCAACACTGACTAATAATACACAACATCTTCTTGCAATCAAAGTAAACCCGTAATATGCATCCTCCATGTAAAGAACGTCACGTTACAGTAGTTGTGGTATGAGAGAGCGACCAGACCAGCCAGTGTACGGGAATGAAACCGAGTGAAGCGTAATAAAATCGGCAATTTTGTCCCTTTACGATCCGAGTTCAGCGTCGGTTGGTTGCTCGGTTGGTTGGTTATTTACGCCGCGCTCAGTAATATTCAAGTAATACGACGGCGGTCTGTAAGTTATCGAGTCTGGACCATTCAATCCAGAGATCAAGAGCATGAGCATCAATCTACGCAACTGGGCTTAAATATGATGTTTGAACCAAGTCAGCAAGCTTCACCCGATCCTCTTATTCGCGTCTTACGACAAACATTTGTTGCTGGAAACAAATTCTAACCCGGAGCTTTATGGGTCCGGGGATCAGCTACAAAAAGACAGAGCGAGTGAGGTTTTACGCCGGTGTGAGCACTCTTCCAGCAATATCACGATGGCGGACACCAGAAAATGGTACCCATGTGGGAAATCGACCCTGGGTGTTCGGCGTGAGGAGTGAACGCATTAACCAGTGGGCACCCCATCGCTCCAACAAAGACAGACAGACACAGCACAACTTGACATACAACATAGAATCTTTGAGCAAATATATGGTCAATATATTCACAAAATACCGTTTTAAATCTATAGATGCAAAGGAGAAGTCTGCATAGAAATGTGAGTCTAAATATATAGAATAATCGAAACTCGACAGCGCTTTAATACGCCATCTTGGAATATTGCCACCATATTGCCATTTTATACAGTAGACAATTATCTAAGCGTTTATAATCAGGTAGAATAGGGGTGTTGGAATAGCCTAGTGGTAAAAGCGTACTTTCGCACGCTGAAGACCTGGGTTCGATTCATATTTGCGGTGTCCCCACAGTCATGGCTTAAACTTATATTCACTCACTCACCGCTGAATGAACCGCATCTGCAACCCCTTGCATTATCATGATAAAAGGACAGTTCACTAACATGACGAGGTTAGAGAATACAGCGTTCCGAGTGGGGTCGTTCAAGCACAACAGGTAATGCAAAGATTTAGAAGTTATTTATTTATAGCTGAATGAAAACCGTAATATACTTCCTCATTCCACAGTCCCAAGACAGACCGTGGGTTTCGATGCATGCAGCGAAGTGGGTTGGTGTCAAGTTTCGTGTGTGTACAGTAAATGTCTAGTTTAGACTTAAATGTGATCATTACCAAGCGATTGTAAATCTACAATACACAAACATGTCAAAAATACACATAGGAGTCACCTGTGTTTGTCCCGACAAACACTGATACTGATTACATGTGTATGTCCTCATCCATACACTGACCAGTACTGATTACATGTGTGTTTCCTCATTCACACATTGACCAATACTGATTACATGATTGTCTGTGTGTCCTCATTAACACATTGGCCAATACTGACATCATGTGTGTGTCATCAACCATACACGGACCAATACTGATTACATGTGTGTGTCATCAACCATACACTGTCCAATACTGATTACATGTGTGTGTCATCAACCATACACTGATCAATACTGATTACATGTGTGTGTCATCAACCATACACTGGCCAATACTGACTTCATGTGTGTGTCATCAACCATACACTGACCAATACAGATTACATGTGTGTGTCATCAACCATACACTGTCCAATACAGATTACATGTGTGTTTCCTCATTCACACATTGGCCAATACTGACTTCATGTGTGTGTCATCAACCATACACAGATCTATACCGATTACATGTGTATTTCATCAACCATACACTGTCCAATACTGATTACATGTGTGTGTCATCAACCATACACTGTCCACTGATACATGTGTTCAACCATACATGACCAATACTGATTGTGTCATCAACCATACACTGATCAATACTGATTACATGTGTGTGTCATCAACCATACACTGACCAATACTGATTACATGTGTGTGTCATCAACCATACACTGTCCAATACTGATTACATGTGTGTGTCATCAACCATACACTGACCAATACTGATTACATGTGTCTGTCATCAACCATACACTGACCAATACTGACTTCATGTGTATGTCATCAACCATACACTGACCAATACTGACTTCATGTGTGTGTCCTCAACCATACACTGACCAATACTGATTACATGTGTATGTCATCAACCATACACTGACCAATACTGACTTCATGTGTGTGTCATCAACCATACACTGACCAGTACTGATTACATGTGTGTGTCATCAACCATACACTGACCAATACTGATTACATGTGTATGTCATCAACCATACACTGACCAATACTGACTTCATGTGTGTGTCATCAACCATACACTGACCAGTACTGATTACATGTGTGTGTCATCAACCATACACTGACCAGTACTGATTACATGTGTGTTTCCTCATTCTCACATTGACCAATACTGGTTAAACGTGTGTCCTCATTCACATACAGATCAGTACTAAGTACATATGTGTAATCATTCACAAATTGGCCAATACGGATTTCATGTCTGTGCCCTCATCCTAACACAGATCAATACTGATTACATATGTGTGTCTTCATTCAGACACAGATCAATACTGAGTAAATGTGGGTAATCATTCACAAATTGGCCAATACTGATTACATGAATGTTTGTCCTCATCCATACACATATCAATACTATCTACATGTGTATGTCCTTATCCACATACAGACCAATACTGGTTAAATGTTTGTGGATACATATAGACCGATGAAGAAACCGTGTGTTTCCTTCTTCACACACAGGCCAATACTGATTACATGTGTGTGTCCTTATCCACACACAGATCAATGACGATGCCATGTGTATGTCATCGAAACACAGACCTTTACTGATCACATGTGTACACAGACTAATGAAGATATCATGTGTATTTCCTTATCTCCACACTGCCCAATACTTATTAGATGTGTCTGTCCTCATCCACATACTGAGCAATACTTATTGCATAAGTGTGCCTTCATCCACACATTCATCAACACTGATACATTTGTGTGTTTTTCATTTATACAATATATACAGGACAGATTCGGAACATTATAGGTCCATAAGAAAGAATTATATGTTCGTGTGCTGGCTGGCTGTCCTACGCATTGTTACACACGGATCGTACAAACTGCATAATAACTATTGTAATATTTCTGTAACTATAGAAATATTGGACACACTTTTACGTATCGTGCAGAAACATCAATATATCCAACAATGCGTACTGTCCCGTGTAACCTATACAGTAAATATGCAATAAAATTCATGATAAACTGCCAGCGTGGTTTTATTTTCAAATCTATTACGACTTTGAAACGACAGCGTACAAATACAAAGGTACATTTCCCGAACATAGAGCTGTCATATTCCTGTTTTCATAGTAAGGCACGTTTTGTTTTCGACAATTGGTAACTTACCCAGTCCACTGGATACTGAGGTCAAGGAACGTGACCAGGATCAGCAGCTGGAAGATGTAGTTTGTCTTCATTCTGGACACAAAGTAGAGCCAGCTCCGAGCCTGCTCCTTGATCCAGGATGTAAATTACGCAGCGGGTGTACTCCGAATGTAGACTTCGACTGGTGCACAGGCAAGCTATATGCAACAGACCAGGATGTAATATTTAGTGGTTCTCATTTTTCACTGTATGTTCAGCAGCAAAATATTTTTGTAAAAGATGTAAAACTACCCGAACCCTATTGTGCAAAACCAACCTATTTCTTGAAAAATGTCTATTGTGAAATGTAGCAGAATTTCTGCACTTGTATACGTCATATATAATTAAAGTCTCTATTTCATGTTAAGAAAATCAGTAAATGCACCACCGTGTCACTTGATTTTGTGGTCCAATATTTTAAAGAATGGAGATTGGCGAGGATATTCCCCTATATGAGTAGTTTATATGATGAACAAAGAGATTTTTTCTGGATTACATCTTCTTTTTATTCAAAAATAACCCTATTGCTACTGCCAATCAAGCATCTAGTTTATATGACTTAGTATGACGTGTCTTCATACATTTCCCTGATCCTAAAGCAGATTTTTTATGTCATTTCTTCAAACATATCGCCAAATGGTATATATTTAAAAATGATAATCAGTTAGAAGCTTCCCTTCATTAAAGGATTAGTGACACTGAATGTGATTTAAACGTATTATTATCATTCAGTTGTGTGTGGTGAACAAGCTGTTATAGCTTATATTAACACCACTCCCATGAAGCAAATAATACAAAGTGTACGACAGAACATATTACAGATTATCATACAAGTTAACAACTGTTAAACAGAAGCACAGAAATATGATGAAAACAAATCGGTTTGAAGTGTAATTATGTTGTTATCTAAGTCTATGAGATAACACATGTATGAGTAATTGGTCAGCTACAATTTAGAGTGCCGGGAGAGTTAACAGTTAGTGGTACTGATTCGTATCAACTTTTGAAAAGGCAGAAAGAAATTGTGAACAACCATCTCTCGCGTTTTCCCACTTACGGAGCTGACAGCCACGTGAGAAACTGCGGCTTCGACTACGGCCACTGTAACTTCTGCTACGTATACAAGTTTCGTGGTGCATAAAGCCCTTGGGCTACATCTGCTCCAGCAACCATGACCCAGAACCTTAGCATAATCCCAGGCACCATGTCGTCACCAACCTCAAAGAGTATCCCCCTAAGTTAGTCATATCACCATTTCGACCACACTTCAACAACCAAGCCAGACAGCAAATCAGCCCTTTCAGACCACCAACATCAGTCCCCAGCCATCTAATGCAGTTTGACAAAGTAGAAATCCTTTCCACGAAAAACCAGATGTCCGCGAAAAGCAGGTGCTAAATGTCATCACTAGATGTGCAGTGCTGTCCCTATTGTATTCATCTATGACTCTGCAATGACAAATGTGGAGAGCAGCTCGTCCACTCACTCTGAAAAACTCTGCACGAAGTTAACACGGTTAATGTCCATTTTGGACGTTATTACAAGCAAGTCGAGAGTAAACCTTGATTCTTCAGAAGAAATGAAATGACATAAGCCGGGACATTATCCCAGTGCTGCCGTTCCCTTCACAACTGACACCTCTCACTCAGATGACCATTTTGCATAGTTCGCACGTTTAAGGATTTGTTTGTCATCTAGTGTGGTGTCATCTGTTGAAAATGCTAACTGGTGTCTTGTAGTATCTGCTGCTTGAAATGTTAGTTTCTCCACGTTGTAGTGTTCTCTGTCTGCATCTACTAGTGGCCATGTCCTACTACTGCATGTATCAGCTAGTACTACATTCTGCTAGTTGTAGTGCTTCGTATGTTTAACTGAATTTGTCTTGCCTCACACATAAATGTCGTTTTCTGATTGGCTGAGCGCTCTTCTATTATTTTCAATGTACCCTGCTTACAAGCGAGTAACATTTTCTATGGACCCCTCTTGGAATGCCGAACTCATTTGGTACTTCGTAGTGGTGATTGTTTATCTCGAATAACATTGAATCACGTATGATGTACTGAAATTACCGATGTTTTGCGAATGCAAATCGATGGAAGGGAGATAAGTTTGTTTTTCTTGTCGTCTGGTACTCTATGCTATGATCCGATACCCGAGCATCAAACTGTTCAAAATTACCATTGAGGTGTTCGGTAAGGTAAATTCATTGTTCACTGGTCCCTCGGGGACCATGGGTTGATGTACCCTCGATGTTTCTATATGTTCCCCTCGCCCTTCTCGCTCAAGGAACATAAACAAACATCGAGGGTACATCAGCACATGTCCAACTCGAGACCAGTGAACAACTTGTTCCATCATTCCTAAGTCCATCAAATGGAGAATGCATACATACACGTACGACCGTGGACACCATAATACTTGATATCGCACTGTTTACATGACGAAGGATTTAAATGACAAAGCGAAGTTCGATGCTTAGCATGGATATATGTTTAAATAATAAGAAATAAACAAAGGCAGGTCGACATGTTAAATCAGCTTCGTGGTATCTCAAAACTCTAAAAATACTATAATATAATATAGCTGAGTCCGGCGTTGAAAAGATTGAGATACAAACAGAGGCATTTCACCTATTTGAAATATCCACATGACAACAAGATGCTCCAAATACACAGACAACGCTACATGGTTGTCAAAGAGTTCTTAACTTCAAGAGGGACTATTATAAATTGTCTGGCGCTTTCCCCCGGAGTTGTGGTTGGCATAATGTATGGAACTGCCATATTGTTTCTATGTTTTGAAATAATTACCTGTAATTGAGATGTGTATGTATCTCCCGATCTGCCAGTCATGCGTAAATGTAACCTTGATTATGTGAAATTGCTACGTAGACACGATTTACATATGCTCTCTATCAAAAGACTCATTAGTGTAAATGTAACCACTTACTTCAGTCAACTGTTCTAAAAACTAGATTTTGCAAAATATTCCATACTGTTCAAAGGTACTGTTTACACATTAACTGATGTATTGTAAAACAAATTCGTAATGTTGAAAAGATTATTGTCATGAGTTCAAAAAATGATGAAACTCAGTGAATATTGGTGAATTCTTAACCAAACTTTACACCAAAACGCAGCTGTTCATACTCACGATATTTGCACATGCTTTTCAGCAATTTGATGCAAGATCCTCATGCAATTCACCTTCATAAAGTTTACAGTTGGTTCCCCTCACTTAGTGGAGAAATTCATTTTCGATGTAACCTCATATATGTACATAACATATAGTGAATGCTTTAAGTGAGTCTAAACTTTTGATGGGGAGTATATATCATTACAGTTGCACAGTTGACCTTCACGTTGGAACATGCAGGCTTAAGATGTACGTGTACATAATAGCGAAATGGGAAGCTGCTACCGTGCTTGAAATAGGATATACATTTGATCTGTTCGTAACCAACAAATTTGTAAATAGACACAATTCTCAATTTGCACCCCGATGAACTTCCTCTTTGTTGGATTGTTCCTTCATCGGACGATTTTGTAATGGTGTAAGTCATCCAAGTGTAAGAATAGAAATCATGATACCAGGAACATCAACACAACCCGTGAAGATCAAGGTTCGAATTGATTATCAGCAACCCATGCTTGTCATAAGAGGCGACTAACGGGATCGGGTGGTCAGGCTTGGTGACTTGTTTGTCATCGTATCACAATTCCGTAGATCGATGCTCATGATGATAATAACTGGATTGTCTGGTCCAGACTCGATTATTCACGGACGGCCGCCATGTAGCTGGAATATTGCTGTGTTTTAAACAATCAACCTAATAAATATCTATAGTATAGAATGTTTTATGTTGTGATGGAAGACTCAGTAATAGTTCCAAATTTGAATCATGTCCCATTGTTTACTGGATATGTAATCCGTATAATTATCTCTGAATGAGAACGGTGAATTGCAAAATACCTCCTTGTCGAGATTAGTCCTTTAAATCACAGTACGGTACATGAAAACCCTGTATCTGACAATATCTGCTGTTTGTTATTCTTATAACCATCAGTAAAAAGCCAGATTGTTTTGTTACTTTGTGTTGTTGACATCTGACAAAGAGGCGGCAGCGATAGGAAGAACAGCGCAATATAATGGTATAGGGATTCGTTCCATGTGCACAAACCAGCATTATAATGTCGAAATTATAAGAAACACACAATAATTTTTAAAAAATATTTGAAATTTCATATATCCATATCACCTATGCGTTTCTTTTTTTGGGAGAGCATACAAGTTAAACATTCACGACAGAAAACCAGGAAGATAGAGACAGTAATTTGGAGGCTGGTCACGAATCGGTCTTTTGTTGGCGGAGATACGATGTTTAACATTTAAAATACAGCTGACGATGTATCATATAACGTAAGTTTACTAAAGCAGGAAGTACCCATACGCAAGTAGAGATGTCAATATACACGCAAAGCTAGACACTGAAAACCCCATACATATACCCCATACAGAGTAAAGAAGTCCATAAATACCTTACGATAATTATTTGTAAAAGTACCCTCCAAACTCTTTATGTATGTATGGATCATATAGAGCACAGATAACATGTGATCAGTTATTTATTAAGTTACGAACTATTGCCAGTTGTGAGTATAGTATTACCAAGGGCTTACGTTACCTATAGGTACTTAGGTCATTATTGTATGGTTGTGGTTCTGTAAAAGATAGATTATACAGGTAGGACTCAGCATTACGTTGCGTGACCTAGATTATACACGTTACTACATAAGCTGAAGTTAGCACGCTCTAGTTGTATGTTACCTTGCTATTTGTGTTAACCAGGCTTTTGGGTACTAGCTAGTTTTATGGTTTATAATAAGTTGGGTTTCAGTATTGCCTATATAGAGATATAATCCCATCTTGACCTATGTTGATTGAAGGCTGAGAATTGATTGAAAGCTGAGAATGGTTTGGTTGATTAATTGTTTGGTTGATTAATTGATTGGTTGATTGATTGATTGAATTGTTGGTTGGTTGGTTGGTCGGTTGGTTGATTTAGTTGGGTGATTCCGTTGGTTGGTTTAGTTGGTTTGTTGGTTGATTTAGTTGGTTAGTTGGTTGGCTGGTGTCATATAGTTGGTTGGTTTGTTTGTTGTTTGGGTGGTTGGTGACGATGTACCATACAAAGGTGGTTTGTTGGTTGGCAGGTTATTTAGCTGGTCGGTTCGTTTGTTGGTTGGGTGGTTGGTGACGATGTACCATACAAAGTTTATGTTCTAAACCCGAGACAATACTACACAGAAGCTTGGCAATACAACATACAACAAAGGTGACAGTATGTACAATTCAACTTACAACTGTATGAAATAGATAGCTGCATGCATCACTTATTGTATCCACTTATCGGATCAATTCAAACGTTACGAATTTGATGGATTCTTTTACCAACCAAACAGAACGGAATGCATGATCTGTTTTCGTTTTACTAAACTGAACAAGTTGTGGGCATATTATCCTGAAATTTGTCAGTGTTTGGGATAAATATAAATATCTACATCTTCCCATGTGTGCCTAACTACTCTCTGCATTTGAATACTTCCCGCTTTGAAAACAATAACTCTATGTGACAGCCCCGTGTGTCATATGAGTGACGCCGTGTGATCAACATCTAATGTATGTATTGATCTGTGTTACATCTTCCTGGTTTAAATCGTGACGGTAGGATCTACACGGTTGATCTGGTCTCCTCTCGGATTCCAAAATAGTTGTCCACTCTGACACCGCGGTATACATCCATCTGGAGAATGAGAACGGTTTAACGCCGTTTTCGGCACTATTCTAGCAATATCACGACGGGAGACACCCGGAATTGGCACCAATGGTACCAATATTGGGAATCAAACCCGGACCTTCGGTGTGAAGAGCAAACGCTTTAACCACTAAGCTACAATATCCCGTAAACTTGGAGAACAACCCGCACCTGTATAAACCACTATTATCATTAACATGGTGAGGGTAAAATACGACTGCCGCAAGATCAATGACTCCATACCGGCTGTAGTGACGTTGGATACAGTGTCCGCCCCAAGTGGAGAAGGTCGGTGTTCGATCCTAGTTCAGCGTAACACAAAAACACGTCAAAATTAGGTATTTGCTGCCCTGTCTGGTGAAGAAGGAGATTGGTGTAACGAGACCACGTTACGGAGTACTAGGCCGTTCTAGAAACATCTTTAAAAGACTGGTATACAATTCGACAAGATGCATTTGCGCGAGACACATAAAACCGCACTACACATCGAAACCGTACTATGAAGAAACATGCAATGGTTAGTTTGACTTTTGTGACCGTACTGAGGCTGAGTAACTGAGATGTCACACACAAAATGCCCGTTGAATATAATGTATGTCATACATAGTGAAATAAAATCATTTGGTCCGTCCCTGAAGTGATTTTCCGAAATACCGTTTCTATGTATCTCACTGATAATCACGCCTCATGTCACATCTAGGCCAAAGCACGTGGAGATATAATCATAGTTTCGCTATACAAAGAGGTGTGGTGTGATTGCATTGTCGTGTTGTCGCCGTTGCGAATACAGTTCCCGGGTTAGAGTTGTTTTTAACAACCCGTGCTTGTCGTAAGAGGCAACTAACGGGATCGGGAGATACTATCCCAGTTGCGCAGATCAGTGCTCATGCCGTTGATCACTGGATTGTCTGATCCAGATTCGATTATGTGTCATATAGCTGTGATATTTCTGAGTGCGGTTTTAAGCACCGAGCATTCAAACAAAGCAAATACATGCAAAAGGTATCAAAATTAACCACAGCGACACTGTGAGACTGTAACAATGTCCATTTGGGCTTCCAAACCGTGAAGATCCCGGTCTTTTGAGGAGACTAATGGTATCTGGTGGTCAGGCTCGCTGACTTGGTTGACACATGTCATTGCATCCCAATTGCGTAGGTCGATCCTCATGCTGTTGATCACTGGATTGTCTGGTCCAGACTTGATTATTCACAGACCGCCTCCATATGATATAGCTGGAATATTGCTGAGTGCGGCGTTAAACAACAACAGCAACCAACCTTTGGGCTGAAACCCATGGAATCCTAGAAGGGACATAGGCGAAGTGTCACGTTTTGTTTAATTAATGAAGGAGTATTTAAACGCAACAACTTGACAATGTCCCCTGTAAGATTTCATATTTACCTAAGCCTTTTCGTCTAGATTTCTCCACTCCAGTAATTGTGTGACATGCTATACAACCTGACGCAAACTGTTCGAGGCGAGGTTCTTTTATTGAAAAGTGTAGCTTTAAGGTCTTACTTACAGCTTCTAATACCGCAGCTTTTGCTGTTATGTTCAACTTTGTTTTTGCATTTTACAGAGCCCCTATATCAGTGCTCTTTGTTATTGCCTGCTTACAGGTTTGTACTGGCAATCAATGGATCGAAGTAGTAATTACTGATCTACACAAACGATTGTGCATATTTTCTGAGATGAAATGATAACCCCATGGCTGCTTGATAACTATCCGCTAAATCTGAAACTAGTCACTAACCCAAGCACTAAACTGATCGAAGTATCGTGTACATATGTTTTGATCCACTTACAGCAGTGTACCTAGTAGTTTTATTTATTTATTTTTTATATAATAAAGACTAGTAGCAATCGAAAAGTAACCGTATTTAAATATTGCACACGTACGTTCATAGCCACCTGAAGGAGTGGACATAGCAAATTTGTTTTATTTCTACACTAGAAACATCCCAGAGTGTGAGGAAAATAGTGAGTGAGTATGGTTTTACGCCGCTTTTAACAATAATCCAGCAATATCACGGCGGGGGAAGCCAGAAATGGGCTTCACATGTGAGGAAAATAAACCGAACGAAATATTGTACACGCATAACCATAGCAGTGAACGTAGCAGGTTTCTTTTAATTTAAACATTAGAAAGACTCCTAGTATCTACAGAGCTTCAAGAATTAAACCGAACGAAATACCTTACACACAATTTCATAGTCACCTGCAGCAGTGAACATATCAGGTTTTTCTATTTAAACATTAGAAAGACTCCTGGTATCTACAGAACGTCAAGAATTAAACCGAACGACAAATCGTACACGAACGCTCAGAGTCATCTATAGCAGTGTACATGGTAGGGTTATTTTTTTGTAAACACTAGAAACACTCCCGGTATCTACAAAGGGTTAGGAAAATATACCGAACGAAATAACGTACATATACCATCGAACCACTCATAGCAGTGTACATGGTAGTGTTTTATGTAAATACTAAAAGTGTCAAGTATTAAACCAAAGGAAATATCGTACATGTACGTTCAGAGCCACTTATAGCAGTGTACATGGTAGTGTTTTATGTAAATACTAAAAGTGTCAAGTATTAAACCGAAGGAAATATCGTACATGTACGTTCAGAGCCACTTATAGCAGTGTACATGGTAGTGTTTTATGTAAATACTAAAAGTGCCAAGTATTAAACCAAAGGAAATATCGTACATGTACGTTCAGAGCCACTTATAGCAGTGTATATAGCAGTGTTTTGTCTGAACTCTCAAAACAAGCCTTGTATCAAATGGAGACCCTGTGTTCTATCTTCAGATCAATTGCCTTCACTACACAGGAAGGATTAGTTTCATGCAGGTTATTCAGCCACTCACATACGTTTTTCTGGAGTGTTTACTGCTTTGAGTAAACTAAACAACCGGGGATGTTATCCGCAAACCAACAAGGAAGCAGGTTAAAATGCTGAAAATACCTGCGTCAGTCTGTGTCACGAATCTACCTCAGCCCTGAAACATATACTCTCCCAAAAAAGAAACGCATATAGGAATTTCAACTGTATTTTAATGTTTATTTTGAAACATCTTGTAGGCTTTATGAGTCAATGAAATATAGCGAAATTGCACACTGGGAATGCAGACTTATCCGTCTTTGCACCAACTCGAGGAAAGTCAGTTTGAGTGTCACATGGAGACGTGTGGTGGCGCTGAAGTCAATACCTCGTGTGACCACCGTGGGCATCCAGAACTGCACGGCATCGCCTCGGCATCGAACGAAGAAGTCTCAGAATCTCGTGTTGCCCAATCGCAGCCCACTCTGTCTGTAGTGCCTGTGCGAGTTGCTGAAGTGTCTGGGGCTGAGGGTTACGGCGTCGCACCCGTCTGTCCAGGGCATCCCACAGATGTTCGATCGGGTTTAAGTCCGGTGATCTTCAGGGCCAGGGGAGCACATTGATGTTGTGGTTCTGGAGGAAGTCTCTAGTGTGACGTGCTGTGTGGGGCCTGGCATTGTCCTGTTGAAACAACTTCCTCTGGCGATCAATGATTGGAAGGAGGTGTGGGCGTAGGATTTCGTCACAGTACCGTTGAGCTGTCAGGTTGCCCTGGATCATCACCAAATCACTTCTCCTACGGCAGGTGATCGCTCCCCACATTCCCGGCCGAATCTGTCCACCTGGGGAACGCAAGCGTCGGCGAAACGTTCACGTCGACGTCTGTACACCCACATTCTTCCATCGCGTCGTTCCAATAGAAATCGTGATTCATCACTGAACGAGATTCTACGCCAATTCGGTAGGTTCCAGGCCTGGACGCTGGTGCACCATTGAACTCGATGTCGACGATGTTGTTGTCGAAGCACAGGGCCAAAATAAGGTCTTCTGGCACGTAAACCAGCCTCTCTCAACCTGTTCCTGACGGTCTGTGCAGAAAGCCTCCTCAATCCGGGTATTTGTCGAGCGATACTGGTCGCCGTAGCTGTTCGATGACGCTGGTGATGTACCCGAATGTAGCGATCCTGCGCCGCAGTGGTCGCTCGAGGTCGCCCACTACGAGGGGCATCTGCTACCGCATTCTGCAGGCGATATCTCTCCCAGAGCCGTGAAATGGTGCTTTGGTGATCATTCATGCGTCGGGCAACGGCACGTTGAGACTGGCCAGCTTCAAGCAAACCAATGGCGATATGACGGTTACCTTCACTTAGACGTAGCATTTTGCGTTCGTCAACAATATTCCAAATACAGTGAATAATCGACAGACAGCGATCAACCTTTAATAAACATCATTGAGACTATCTGATCCCCAACTTTCACGTGCATTGCATGTGAAATGTGTATTCTGTGACACTACACGCCGAAATTGAAAATCATGATGTTAAATAAGTCGTGGGAATGTTAACATTACTATATATATGTTGGAATTGCCCATCAGATGAGACCAAATGACACCCCCCCCCACCCCACCCACCCCTCAACAACCCCCACCACCCTCTCACACACCCTCTCCCCACCACCCCACCCCAAAAGCAATTCATATAAATTCTAATAAAGTATAGGGGATATGTTCTAGCTTACCAGCAGCTGCAGGAACATACACCACTGATTGCAAAGAAAGTAAATGATTTTTATGGCATTAACATTTCAAGCGCTGTATCAAATATAGGCAGGTATCAAACCCCCTTACACAACATGAGCTGTAGGTGGTCACACTGCTTCCCAGTCTGTCAGTCTGTCATCAGCACATTATGGGGCCGAAACAAACAAACACGTGATGTCGATGATCAACTCTGCTCTGAACCTCTGAGGGCAACAAATCCAGCCCGAGATTAGTCAGTTTATGCTGGTTGTCAGACAGATGATATATCAGACACAAGTAGTCATTGTGCTTTGAAGTATGAAAGCATATTATCAGATTGTATTTAACTCATCTTATCGCCTTAATCTTAAGCACAATTTTTGGTTATCCATGCCTGGCCAGCGGAATGATAGAATCGACCCATTAGGGTAGAGTAAGAGTGGAAGTGCTGTGCTGGGACAAAAGAAAGGTTCCTTGCGTCAGTACCTCCAACCTCCAAACTTAGGCTGATGGTACGGCAAACATGTTCCCGCTTCTGAGAATGTGGTGCTTGAGACACAGGCTACAGACATTGGTAGCCGTGAAAGAACCGCGCACCATAGTTTGTGTTTCAGGTTCTGCATTTCCCGAAGGTGGAAAATAAGATAGCTAACAAATGAGGCGTTAATAGACAGACGGTTGTGGAAAGAGACGTGCATGGATAGATGACTGATGACAGAGACGTACATGGGTAGATAGTTGATGACAGACGCGCTCGTGGAAACCGTGAAAATCCGCACGTGGATAGTTTATGACAGAGACGTTCATAAATATACTTCCCATCAAAAGTGGGGCGATGGGGGTAGCCAAGTGGTTAAAGCGTTCGCTCATCACGCCGAAGATCAGGGTTTCATACCCAACATGTGTGAAGCCCATCTCTGGTGTCCCCCGCCGTAATGTTGCTGGAATATTGCCAAAAGCACCGTAAAACTATACTCACTCACTCTCATCAAAAGTTTAGAATCACTGGTGTAAATATAGCCACTTGCTTCAGGCAACTGTTCTAAACTGCATTTTGAAGATATTCGATACTGTTTAAAGGTACTGTATACACATAAACTGATGTATTGTAAAACAAATTCTTAACGTTGAAATGACTATTGTCATGAGTTCAAGAAAGGATAAAACTCAGTGGTGACAGAGACGTACGTGGATAGATGGCTGATGACAGAGACGTACGGGGATAGATGGGTGAAGAAAGAGACGAACATGGATAGATGGCTGGTGACAGAAACGTACATGGAGAGATGGCTGGTGAGAGAGACATACGTGGATAGATGGCTGAAGAAAGAGACGCGCATGGATAGACGGCTGGTGACAGAGACGTACATGGATAGATGGCTGGTGAGAGAGACATACGTTGATAGATGGCTGAAGAAAGAGACGAACATGGATAGATGGCTGGTGACAGAGATGCGCAGGGATAGATGGCTGGTGACAGAGACGCACATGGATAGATGGCTGGTGACAGAGACGCACATAGATACATGGCTGGTGACAGAGAAGCGCATGGATAGATGGCTGGTGACAGAGACGCGCAGGGATAGATGGCTGGTGACAGAGACGTACATGGATAGATGGCTGGTGACAGAGACGCACATGGATAGATGGCTGAAGAAAGAGACGCACATGGATAGATGGCTGGTGACAGAGACGCACATGGATAGATGGCTGGTGACAGAGATGCGCATGGATAGATGGCTGGTGACAGAGACGCGCATGGATAGATGGCTGGTGACAGAGACGCACATGGATAGATGGCTGGTAACAGAGATGCGCATGGATAGATGGCTGGTGACAGAGACGCACATGGATAGATGGCTGGTGACAGACGCGCATGGATAGATGGCTGGTGACAGAGATGCGCATGGATAGATGGCTGGTGACAGAGACGCACATGGATAGATGGCTGAAGAAAGAGACCAGTCACATCAGCATTGTTTCAGCCATATCGTGATATAAGTAAAGGTACATGCTATAGTAGAGTATGGTAATACCATTCTGTCTCCCAATAGTACACATAGCTGAGTCACTCAAGCAAACCACACGGGGCTGTGGGCTAAGTTAGAAATTCGTGACTCAGGTATACACTTCCTGGTCCGCCAGTTACCATGTTTTTCTGCTTATGCATTGCCAAGCAGGCTCAGAGATCCCTTGTAGCTTTGTAATTGACAGGTATCCTATTTCTTAAAGCCTGGTTTGTGGCAGTTGCCTTCGACCCTGTTTGTACCCGACAATGTACGGTTGGCCCATTACAAGGATATACACCAATTCGCTGGGGCTCAACAGTGAGCCAGGATTGTAGTGGGATAAAATCTTTATTTAGAAACTTCACAGATGTGTGTCAGACTAACCTCTAACTATAGAGGATACTCTCTGAGTGTAGGCATTTCTTATGTGTGGGACACAAGAAAAACACGTCACATAACCTTATACTGTTAGAGTGTAGGGATTCCTTCTGTGAGTGTCATCGGTAAATGTTGATCATCAACACCATCTTTCATCAGTACATGTTGATTATCCACGTGATCTTCTCATCTGTAAATATTGATTATCCACACTATCTTGTCATCAGTAAATGTTGATCATCCACACCATCTTGTGTTCAGTAAATGTTGATCATCCACACCATCTTGTGTTCAGTAAATGTTGATCATCTACACCATCTTCTGTTAAGCAAATGTTAATAATCTACACTATCTTCTCATCAGTAAATGTTGATATTCTACACCATCTTCTCATCAGTAAATGCTGAACATAAACATCATCTTGTGTTCAGTAAATGTTGACCGTTCACACCATCTTGTCATCAGTACATGTTGAGCATCCACGTTATCTTGTCATCAGTAAATGTTGATCATCCACAATATCTTGTCATCAGTAAATGTTGAGCATCCACGTTATCTTGTCAGCAGTAAATGTTGATCATCCACATCATCTTGTCATCAGTAAATATTGATTATCCTCAATATCTTGTTATCAGTAAATGTTGATCATCCACACCATCTTGTTATCAGTAAATGTTGATCATCCACACCATCTTGTCATCAGTAAATGTTGATTATCCACAATATCTTGTAATCAGTAAATGTTGATCATCCACACCATCTTGTTATCAGTAAATGTTGATCATACACACCATCTTGTCTTCAGTAAATGTTGATCATACACACCATGTTGTAATCTGTAAATGTTGGTTTTGCATAAGATATATTTTGGCATATATTTGATTGTTAACATATTGTTGGGAGAGTACATGAGAGGGGACAGGTGCTGTGTTGAGATGAGGTATGAGATGGTGTCTACGAGGTGGAAACAATAACCGAATAATAGATATAATGGACTGAATGCACTTCTGAGGCAGAGATTTCCTCATACTCTGTCAAATTTCAATATTTATTATAAGATATATAGGCACTCCCTCTCTGAATTGGTAATTCAGTATAATAAATATGAACGGATTTGCCTTCACATACTTTCCTCATTAAACATAATAAATCTGCAGAGACGTCTGTTTCGGAGGAAAGGATGCATTGATACTGGAGTGTCGCTCGTAAACTGTAGTGATCACATAGTGTCTTCCTCTGAATCTTAATGGCTGGTATTCTGTTATCTCTGAATTATAGTTATAATGCCGATACATTGTCGTTTCCACATTGTAGCCATCTAAACATCTCCGGAGTCAAGTTGACAAACACGGTCACCCAATGAACTGATTTATGACCTGGGCTCTTTGTACTAGACCACACGCCACAAGGAGGTGGATGAATTGGGTTTTCCACCGCTTTTTTCAATATTACAGCAACATCACGGTGGGGGACACCAGAAGTGGGTTTCACAGTTTGTACCCATGTTGAGAATCGAACCGGGTCGTCGGCGTGACAAGGGAACACTTTAACCACTAGGTTACCCCACCGCCCAACACACCACTACGGAGAAATCAATTTAATGACGGATGTGTTACTGTTGCTGATATACTATATACAGACAGACAGACAGACAGACAGACAGAGTTTATTAATGTCTCATCACATTACATAGTTAAAATATATACACAGAAAAACAATGACAATAAATATGTAATGAGCCACTCTAATAGAGTTATGAGAGACATAAAATGATTACGGTATATACACATGACTAAAAAACACATGAAATAAAAAGCTGTACGATAAAATGTAGGCAAATAAAGATAAAAAGTAGTAAAAATGGATAAAATATTAAAACAAGTTTACATTCACAAATAAAAGGATATTACTACTGCACATATAAACAATTCCTTCTCGTAGCGAGAATACAATGGCAGGTTTTGACAGCTAAAAACACTTAAAAAGGGGGTGGGCAAGATATACTATAGATGACTGTATATTGTTGTTGCTGATATACTATAGATGGCTGTTTATTGTTGTTGCTGATATAATATAGATGACTGTTTATTGTTGTTGCTGATATACTATAGATGACTTTATTGTTGTTGCTGATACACTATAGGTGGCTGTATATTGTTGTTGCTGATATACTATAGATGACTGTATATTGTTGTTGCTGATATACTATAGACGACTGTTTATTGTTGTGGCTGATATACTATAGATGACTGTTGATTGTTGTTGCTGATATACTATAGATGACTGTTTATTGTTGTGGCTGATATACTATAGATGACTGTTTATTGTTGTTGCTGATATACTATAGGTTGCTATATATTGTTGTTGCTGATATACTATAGATGACTGTATATTGTTGTGGCTCATATACTATAGATGACTGTTTATTGTTGTTGCTGATATACTATAGGTGGCTATATATTGTTGTTGCTGATATACTATAGATGACTGTATATTGTTGTTGCTGATATACTATAGACGACTGTTTATTGTTGCTGCTGATATACTATAGGTGGCTGTATATTGTTGTTGCTGATATACTATAGATGATTGCATATTGTTGTTGATGATATACTATAGATGACTCTATATTGTTGTTGTTGATATACTATAGATGACTGTATATTGTTGTTGCTGATATCCTATAGATGACTGTATATTGTTGTTGCTAATATCCTATAGATGACTGTTTATTGTTGTTGCTGATATGCTATAGATGGCTGTATATTGTTGTTGCAAATATGCTATAGATGGCCGTATATTTTTGTTGCTGATGTACTATAGATGACTGTATATTGTTGTTGCTGATTTATTCTATAGATGACTGCTTATTGTTGTTGCTGATATACTATAGATGGCGGTTTATTGTTGCTGCTGATATACTATAGATGACTGCTTATTGTTGTTGCTGATATACTATAGATGGCTGTATGTTGTTGTTGCTCATATACTATAGATGGCTGTATATTGTTGTTGCTGATATACTATAGATGGCTGTATATTGTTGTTGCTGATATACTATAGCTGACTGTATATTGTTGTTGCTGATATACTATAGATGACTGCTTATTGTTGTTGCTGATATACTATAGATGGCGGTTTATTGTTGCTGCTGATATACTATAGATGACTGCTTATTGTTGTTGCTGATATACTATAGATGGCTGTATGTTGTTGTTGCTCATATACTATAGATGGCTGTATATTGTTGTTGCTGATATACTATAGATGGCTGTATATTGTTGTTGCTGATATACTATAGCTGACTGTATATTGTTGTTGCTGATATACTATAGATGACTGCTTATTGTTGTTGCTGATATACTATAGATGGCTGTATATTGTTGTTGCTGATATACTATAGATTATTGTTTATTGGTGTTGCTGATATACTATAGATTACTGTTTATTGTTGTTGCTGACATACTATAGATGGCTGTATATTGTTGTTGCTGATATACTATAGATGACTGTATATTGTTCTTGCTGATATAGTTAGTTGTTGATGTATTAAAATGTTTACATTGTTACTGTTGATATTGTAAGCGTTTGCATAATGTTGATATTTTGAACGTTGTTGAAACATTAAATATTAGGAAATGTGTGATCTGATATACACGATGCTATAATGTTATCTTTGACACAGTACAATCCTTCTGACAAGTGAATTGGCCGCACAGAAAACATGGTTTGAGTTACATGTAGATTTATGTGGCACATCTTCATCACACGAGGAAGGTGCAATCCTTGACATAGTGTCAGATGACGTCACATGGGCATCAAATACTGTGAACAGATTTTGATTCCAGCGTGAATTTCACTTTTTGTTTATTTGCCCTACCTTGGCCCAAGAAAGGAAAACGATATATCAAGAATTAGCTCTGTAGAAACACGAACATACACACGATGAACCAGTTTTTACTCTAACTAACTGACTGACTGACTGACTGAGTTTCGTTTTACGCCGCTTTTAGCAATATTCCAGCAATATCACGGCGGGGGACACCAGAAATGGGTTTCACACATTATGCCCATGTGGGGAATCGAACCCGGGTCTTCGGCGTGACGAGCCAACGCTTTAACCACTAGGCTACCCCACCGCCCCTTTTATTCTAACAAAATAAGAACAATAAATTAGAAAATTAGGAATATTTTGCAAACTAATAAGGGTTCATTTTAACGCCACCACAAAAGATAATAATAACCCATTAGAGTAACATTGTTCATATAACTGGTTAAATACATGTAAAGACGTAGTTTATTCTTGCAACCACGCGATATGTATACATTACCATGTTGTGTACCATACATGTACACAATCATGTTAGCGTGTACCTCTAATGTTGCAGAACCCGGGCGGGGTGTAATTAACGATCAGTTCAGAAGTTCAGTTCAGTTTTAGTGAATATACATGTACACGCAGTGTTAGAATAATACATCAGCTCAATCTGTGTACACGACGTATTCAATTAATTATATCAGATGATCCCATGTATGCATTCACCATCAGTTGTACAAGCGGCTGATCTGTTATTAGCCGAAACCCAAGCTGTATATGTAGGTTTAAATTACAAACCGGTTTAACTACATGCTTCTCTAAACAGGAGGGAAATTCCCTTCATTGTCCCTGTCATATGACAACACGACAACCTACCAGGCTGCAAACACAACACGCCAAGCGTGCAAATACTGTAGGGTCTTCATTTGCTCGGTGGCATATATATACATTGAGTACAGTGAGCAGATTTCAATCGGTATTTGTAACCAGAGTTACCTGTGTATATGTGGCTACACACATAACTATACGCTTTCAAATTGTGGTATATGTTAATATGTCATTGAGGTTTAATTAACTCTAGTTTACGGCATAACATTTAAAGACGTTTTACAGTTGTCTATGGTGTGTTATCTAAGTTATATGTAAATGCTCTGTTGTGCATTGTGGTAGGGTAGGTTGTCTCTGGTAATCTTTGTTAGTTACATTTAGGTTCCCTGTGGAGTTTTGTGTTAGTTACATTTAGGTTCCCTGTGGAGCATTGTGTTAGTAACATGCAGGTTCTCTGTGGAATATTGTACTAGTTACATGCAGGTTCCCTGTGGTGTATTGTGTTAGTTATATGCATGTTCCCCTTTAAGTATTGTGTTAGTTACATGCATGTTCTCTGTGGACAATTGTGTTAGTTACACGTAGGTTCTCTGTGGAATGTTGTGTTAGTTACATACAGGTCCTCTTTGGAGCATTGTGTTACTTACATGCAGGTTCTCTGTGGAGTATTGTGTTAGTTACATGCAGGTTCTCTGTGGAATATTGCGTTAGTTACATACAGGTCCTCTTCGGAGTATTGTGTTGGTTACATGCAGGTTCTCTCTGGAGTATTGTGTTACTTACATGCAGGTTCTCTGGAGAGCATTGTGTTAGTTACATGTAGGTTCTCTGTTGAGTATTGTGTTAGTCACATGCAGGTTCCCTGTGGAGTATTGTGTTAGTTACATGCAGGTTCTCTGTGGAGTATTGTGTTAGTTACATGCAGGTTCCCTGTGGAGTATTGTGTTAGTTACATGCAGGTTCTCTGTTGATTATTGTGTTAGTTACATTTAGGTTCCCTGTGGTGTATTATGTTAGTTACAAGCAGGTTCTCTGTGGAGTATTGTGTTAGTTACATGCATGTTCTCTGTTGAGTATTGTGTTAGTTACATGCATGTTCTCTGTTGAGTATTGTGTTAGTTACATTTAGGTTCCCTGTGGAGTATTGTGTTAGTTACATGCAGGTTCTCTGTGGAATATTGTGTTAGTTACGTACAGGTCCTCTTTGGAGTATTGTGTTGGTTATGCAGGTTTTCTGGAGAGCATTGTGTTAGTTAGATGTAGGTTCTCTGTTGCGTATTGTGTTAGTTACATTTAGGTTCCCTGTGGAGTATTGTGTTAGTTACATGCAGGTTCTCTGTTGAGCATTGTGTTCGTTATATGCAGGTTCTCTGTTGAGCATTGTGCTAGTCACATGCAGGTTCTCTGTGGAGCATTGTGTTAGTTACATGCAGGTTCTCTCTGGAGTATTGTGTTCGTTACATGCAGGTTCTAAGTGGAGCATTGTGTTAGTTACATGCAGGTTCTCTGTGGAGCATTGTGTTAGTTACATGCAGGTTCCCTGTGGAGCATTGTGTTAGTTACATGTAGGTTCTATGTGGAGTATTGTGTTAGTTTCATGTAGGATCTCTGTTGAGTATTATGTTAGCTACATGTAGGTCCTATGTGGAGTATTGTGTTAGTTAAATGCAGGTTCTCTGTGGCGTAGTGTGTAAGTTACATGTAGGTTCTATGTGGAGCATTGCGTTAGTTACATGCAGGTTCTCTGTGGATTATTGTGTTAGTTACGTTCAGATTCTCAGCGGAACATTGTTAGTTACATATAGGTTCTCTTTGGAGCATTGTGTTAGTTACATGTAGGATCTCGGTGGAGTATTGTGTTAGTCAAATGCAGGTTCTATGTGGCGTATTGTGTTAGTTAAATGCAGGTTCTCTGTGGCGTATTGTGTTAGTTAAATGCAGGTTCTCTGTGGTGTATTGTGTTAGTTACATGCAGATTCTCTGTGGAGTATTGTGTTAGTTAAATGCAGGTTCTTTGTTGCGTATTGGGTTAGTTAAATGCAGGTTCTCTGTTGCGTATTGTGTTAGTTACATGCAGGTTCTCTGTGGCGTATTGTGTTAGTTACATGCAGTTTCTCTGTGGATTATTGTGTTAGTTACGTTCAGATTCTCTGCGGAACATTGTTAGTTAAATATAGGTTCTCTTTGGAGCATTGTGTTAGTTACATGTAGGTTCTCTGTTGAGTATGGTTTAGTTACATGCAGGATCTCTGTAGACTATTGTATTAGCTACAAATAAGCTCTCTGTGGAGCATTGTTGTAGTAACTAAGATCTCTTTGGAGCATTTTTTTAATTGAATACAATCTCTCTCTGTGAAGTAGTGCTTTAGTTACTTTGTTTCTCAGTGACGCTCTACTGACTCGGTAGGATTTATGCCACGAGGTTAATGTCACCCGCTACCAGCTCTTGGGTTTCTCTCAAATCGTATTGGAGCGTGACAACTTGTATGTCACAGTATTTGTTTCTGTATTGGCACACTTTGTGATGTAAGCTTATACGGACATGTGGCCCTTACGTACAAGTGATAGACATCTATCAGGAGTAAATGTCTGGTCGATATCGACCTAGTTTATTCCCTCGTTAAGCGTCATAGTATGTACTAGTATACACCTTCACAGCGGAACATAAAATTCATTTGATGACACTTGAATATCATAAGAAAAAATGCCGAGCTATGTAGAGAGAATGTTTAAGCCAATTTCACTGCACGCTGTGTAATTGGGTCTATGGATTGTGTCGACAGCGGGGTCCTATTAAAAGGTACAAATAATTCAACGACATAACTCTTCATGGTTGCTCAACCGTCCCTTACAAAACTGAGTCTCTGCTGATTTGATATTGCACTATTGTACAGAACTATCACCAAATAGATTGTAATTAATGTCTTACATTATAGGTTCATTTAAAACCGAATGACTTCAACATGTGTCTTGACATGCTTCACAAGGTGATCATCGGAGTAAACTATATCTGCACACTTGCACAACAATATGTGGTGTCGATAACCTGAATTTCTTATTTCGTCAGGACAATACCACGATTTTACTGGTAACAGTGGTACTATCATCATAGTCATCGTCATTGATATCATTGTCCTTGTGACGCGATAAAAATCACCTATGTTACACGTGACGTCTCCCCATGGTGCCAGTATACGGTTCACTATGGCAAGAAGAACTGATTCGTGATTTCAAGACATGATTCAGCATGGAGAAAAGATATGACTGACCATGACAGCAAGATATGATTCACCTTAGTCACAAGAAACCTTGCAGCATGGAGAAAAGATATGACTGACCATGACAGCAAGATATGATTCACCTTAGTCACAAGAAACCATGCAGCATGGAGAAAAGATATGACTGACCATGACAGCAAGATATGATTCACCTTAGTCACAAGAAACCATGCAGCATGGAGAAAAGATATGACTGACCATGACAGCAAGATATGATTCACCTTAGTCACAAGAAACCATGCAGCATGGAGAAAAGATATGAAAGACCATGACAGAAAGATAGGATTCACCTTAGTCACAAGAAACCATGCAGCATGGAGAAAAGATATGAAAGACCATGACAACAAAATATGATTCAACTTGATGACGAGATGTGATTCCCTGTGGAGGTAAAATACGACTCACCGAGGTAACACAATGTTCCAAGCATCAAGATGATCCTGCATGTTGAGAGACACTGATATAACAAGAAATGCTTTGGAACTGTGGCAAGAGGTGGGATTGTAAGTGACTGGATGAGTGAGTATTGTTTTACGCCGCTTGTAACAATATTCCAGCAATATCACGACGGGAGACACCAGAAATGGGCGTCAAACATGGTATCCATGTGACCAATCGAACCCGGGTCTTCAGCATGACGAGCGAACGCTTTAACCACTAGGCTACCCTACCACCCCTTGAGAGACGAGAAAAGTCTATAACCACTAGGTTACACTCCGCGTCTGACAAAATAAAGCCCTCAGTCAAGACACGATTACCACGTACAGGCTTGTCATGAATTTTAACATCCAGATTTCGTGTAGCGGGATTCTTGACACAAAGTAAAAATAATCTTCATTTGATAAACACATTACGATTTAATTCTGGGACCCTCATTCCTACACACTCAAAATGCCTAGCCATCGTGTACCCGCCTAATATACCCTATAGTATTTTCCTCTTGTTTGTCAGGAAAAAATATATTAGAAATCCTCAGAACAAAGAAGGAACAGAAACGTGTCGCTGCACGAGGAAAGTGATAAGAGTTACATAGATAACGTGTAAGGAAATAGTAAATGTATACATTTGTGGGTTCGTGATGTGTTTTCCTAACCATCATTTCGCGAAAACATCAAAGGTTCTCTCGGAAAGTGTACATTTATACAGATGAATAAGAACATTTCAGACAGGATAAAGCTTAGGTGTGCATTTAATTAATGTTGTTTAGTGATGTCATTCGCACTAATTGTGTAGAGTTGGATGAGTCACGGGAGATTCTAAGTATACAAACATCTTTAAACATTTGTCAATCATGGTTTGGTTGCAGACTTAAATGAATACATATTCTTATGGTGTGTGGTCCTGTGCATAGAGCCCAGGTCACTAATCTGGTCGCGAACAGTCCTTGGATGGGTGACCGTGTTTGGCAGTTTGACTCTTGAGAATTTCCACTCTCCTACCCAGAGTTCCATGCGGCAAGCCAGCATGGTACCTCTGCCACAGGCCAGAAAAATGTGACGATTCGTCACATCTTGCAATGTCCATTCAATATAATGTACAAATTTCTTTTACTCTTTTATTTTTGCCGAGTCTACACATCTAACTAAACACCTTTAATAGAATGGTTTAGTTTCACTGAGAACATATCCAAAAACATATAACACTATTTCGATTTGCGTAGCGATTCTTTGTTTACATAGGTTGTACGGCTCCACGTGCTGTCATAGAAGCTGATGGAGAGCAAACGATGCAGCCAGTTTGATATCTAAATATGTACTGTCATAGACCTTACTGTCGCAGTTGTGGAAGAATATATATGTCACAATGTAAAACAATATGAAGAGAGCGCCGAAAAGCTATCGTGAGTCCAGTCTCTTCTTATTATGAATATGCGCGTTTGCTTACAAACAAGAGAAAAGTCCGGTCACGTGATATGCAAATTAGACTGTGGCAGTGATGTTATGTTAGTCATCGCTGTGCCGAGAATGTGTGGAGAATTTCGTGGACTTCAGTCCTGCCCCACAACAAAGCACAAGTGACAAATGTGGCCGTACTTTAGGCAAATGAGCTTGCTCATGAATTGCCTCTGTTCTCCCAGCAGTAAATGGGTACCCGGTGGAATAAGTCATTATTTATTTATTATTATACGTGCGTGGGTACGGACGCTTTATAAATGACCATTATCATTACCATATACTATTTCCCTTTCGTTTCCATGTACTGTGTGATGTATCAAGACCTTTAAGGTTTAGTCTTCATTTTTGACCTGAATCTCCCATCATTGCTGGTCTTCTTGTTCTACAATTACGCCTCTATAGTTACACCGGTTCGGTCCCTGTCCGAGTCCAATCCAAAGACTTTAAAGGAAGGTAGATGCTGATTCCTGCTCATGAGTGGAGGTAAACTGATGTATCTCATTGGGTTCTGTCACACATAAATCCACACAAACACACACCTACCAAAATACGGAGACACACAAACACACAAACAAACAAACACACACACACACACACACACACACACACACACACACGTGCTGCATACATCAAATCTCCTTGAGGCATTGAAATAGCTCGACGTGTCTCGGATTCGACACATCCAGTAGGTCTTCATTACTATCTGACAACAGAAAGTAAACGAAAGAATATTATATCAGAAGTATCCATCCTATCGCGGCATCGTATCGTGTACTGGCAATTAAAATCGATACGCATGCGAACTTTTATATTTTTTTAGTTAGTTGAGGTTTTCAATTCACTTCGATTAAACAGTACATTTTAACGCAGTTGCGCTTTAAATTGAGTAAACTGTTAGAGACAATCGTGGATTGGGCACATTCATTTCGACACATCCGTGATAAAATAATGTTAAAAATAGTACGACTGTTGCGAGATGGATATATAAGAATAATCACCTAGAGGAAACTGTGAGTGACATGGCGTCATGTACAAGAGTCCTTTAACGTTTTAGCAGGAAGAAAACTCTTGACATTTTATTGCAGAATTTTATTGCTTACATCTCACTTGTATAAAACGGTCTATATAAATGTCTTACATAATATATGATGCAATGAATACAAGCGACCAATCGTCGAACGATTTATGAGAGATGATTTAAAAACCGTAAAAATATAAAATGCTACTATGCTGTTAAAACCACAAAACCAAAATTTTAAAATGATATAAAAGGTTATTTGTACATGGAACAACGCCTGTGCTCTAGAATGTTAATACAGGCTAAACAAAAGGTAAAACAAACACACGTAAATATACAGGTAAGTTGCTGTAAAATGGGAAAAAATCAATGACACACCATTTTGAAAGACACTGTTCTAAAAGATCCTTTCGTAGATTATAAAATAATGGGCAAGACAGTAAAACATGTGCTTCATCTTCAACACAGTCCGGGCAGTTAAAACACAGTCGTTTTTTCTACTGGGATGCGCTCATATCCTCTGTGCGTAAAGGGACGACACCAAATTGGAATTTTGCTAGTGCGCTTCCTTGCTTTCTTGTTTAGTTAACATAGTTGACATATTTCCCCACATTCACAATGCTTCTTAATAGTAACATAAGTCCTGAGCTTTCGATAATTTCCTCTCTTCAGTGTATCTTCCCAGTTTGGCTTCAAGTTATCAAACATCACTCTCTTTACCGTTTTCGCGAGCAGCTTCTTCTCTGTTCTCATTTCTGCAAAGAAGAGATGATTCAAGTGGATTTTATTAAAATCTTCACGAACTCTAACATTCCAATTCCTTTTCCTTTTTGTAATTGCTGCTTAATTGCTACTTTCTTATTCAGCCGTTTCGGCGTCGTGTTCACTGAGCGATCCCACAGGCGAATCACACTGGCCCACTGTCTCACCTAGGGAGGTGTGCGTGCGTGCGTGCGTGCGTGCGTGCGTGCGTGCGTGCGTGCGTGCGTGGACCGGTTGGTGGACGTCCATCCGATATCACGTGATGGCCAGGTTAGAGGCGTGCTTGCTGAGTCCGAGATAGAACCGGGTGGCTCTACATTGAACCGGGGTCGGTGGGGTAGCCTAGTGTTTAAAGCCCGTCATACCCCAATTTTTTGTCCACTCCATTGTTGAGAGTGGACCATATCATCGTTCAGAACAGTTTAGTTTTTACTTTAAAAGGCATTCCTCCCAGGGATTTACATTTGAAAATTTGCTGATTTCGCGGCTGTCCTCGCCATTAAGGAATTATAGACAACAGCCCGCGTATACATTAGGTACAGAGATGTTGTTTTAACGTTATTTTAACGTTGTTTTAACGTTGTTTTTTGACCTAATGAGCGTCAGGAGAGGTAGGGTAGCCTAGGGGTCAAAGGGTTCACTCGTTACTCAGAAGACCCGGGTTCGATTCCCCACATGGGTGCAATGTGTAAAAAACATTTGTCGTGTCGCCGTCGTGAAATTGCTGGAATACAAAATGTATTGCTGAAGCGGCGTAAAAATGAACACACTCACTCTTGAGTGTGAAGACTTGCTAGAAGATTAAGTTAGCAAAGTTAGCAGCCAGCGACATTAACATAGCTAGGCTGAGTTCGTTTCAACCAGTCCTTGAACATACAATACATCCGTGTTAGAGACCTCGTAAAAAATGTCCACAGAGTAAACAAACATGCAACCCCATGTTTTCGTTTTAAATATTTCTATTACAAACTCTTGAAATTTTTATACTAAGTATTTCCGTTTTTCACTACGATTGATTACATTTGAACAAGTGTTGATTTTAAGTCGGCAAATAAAACGTTAGCATTCAAATAAACAAACGTGGTACCCATACGAAACAGGCTGAACGTCCTCATCAACTCCTGTCACTCTCTCCTCGCACGCCTGGGGGTATTAGATAGCAGAACTTGTTGATGCGGCCTCTCTCCCTTGTTGATACTCCTTTGATCCAAATCTTATACAGAGGTATCTCATGTCAAACTCAACACCTGGGAGACACATTTGGGGCGATGGGTCGTTAAATAAGTATACCTTGGCTGAATTGATATTTATTGATAAAGAAATCGTTCGATCTGAGTGTGTACATTTCACTCTTATGAATATAGATGGTTCACGTTATTAGGAGGATTGGTGAATGATAGGTGTGTTATACGAAGGTGTGAGGGGGTGTGATGCCACACCCATAGGGGCACAGACTCTGCAACGCTATAAGGAATATAATTACCTGTATTTCTCGGATGGATTCATAATTCAGCACGGGCGGCAAGAGAAGCATCGGCACCAAAGAACGTAAAACACTGTGGACGCATCAGAAACAGTGAGTTTAGTTTTACGCCTAGTGAGTGAGTGAGTTTAGTTTTAAGCCGCACTCAGCAAAATTCCAGCTATATGGCGGCGGTCTGTTAATAATCGAGTCTGGACCAGACAATCCAGTGATCAACGGCATGCGCATCGATCTGCGCAAGTGGGAACCGACGACATGTGTCAACCAAGCCAGAGAGTCTGACCACCCTATCCCTTTAGTCGCCTCTTACGACAAGCATGGGTTACTGAAGATTCGTTCTAACCCGGACCTTCACGGGTCAGTTTTACGCCTAGAGAAACATCGACAACAAAGAACATAAAACATACTGTGGACGCATCAGAAAGGTACGATGAGAGTGAGTTTAGTTTTACGCCGCTTTTAACAATATTTAAGTAATATCACGGCGGGGGACACCAAAATGGGATTCACATATTTTTACCCATGTGGGACATCGAATTCGGGTGACGTGTGGACGCTTTTACTACTAGGATAAACCGCCTCCCCGTTAATGATACTTTAAATCTTCCACCGACAGTGGCTACGATATGTGATACACATTTCTGGTGTCCCCCGCCGTGATAGTACTGGAATATTGCTAAAAGCGGCGTAAACCGAACTCATTCCTCACTCCATCGACAGCAATGTATCTGTTGTAGTGAGTGAGTTTAGTTTTACGCCGCACTCAGCAATATTCCAGCTATATGGCGGCGGTCTGTAAATAATCGAGTCTGGACCAGACAATCCAGTGATCAACAGCATGAGCATCGATCTGTGCAATTGTGAACCGATGACATGTGTAAACCTAGTCAGCGAGCCTGACCACCCGAACCCATTAGTCGCCTCTTACAAGCATGGGTTACTAAAAAAAATATATTCTAACCCGGACCTTCACGGGTTGTATCTATTGTAGGTAATACGTGCTACAATTCAGTTTACCTGTGAAGCATTCAACAAACACTGACTTTACCTGTTATATATACCTGCCGCTTTATTTGACTTTACATGTGACACCTGTAGTATATACTGACTTTACATGCTATATACACGAATCATATCAATAGCTGCAATATACACCTGCACTAATGGCGGCTTCTACATCTGTGGTTCCAGTAACGACTGAAAGGATTGTGACGTTTCAATACATCATCCCAGTCCCCCTGCTGCTGATGTTCATGGCTGTGGTAAGTTGACGTTTTGTTTAAAATGTGTCTGCTATGAATGCACATTTGAAATCAGTCTGAAAACACAGTCATAATTAACAGTGTAAAATGGAGTAACAGCCGTGGGATTTGCGGGTAAGATGTGACTAGCATCCCATCCTTGTCGTAAGAGGCGAATAAGGGGATTGGGTGGACATAAACATCATGTTATTGTATTCCATGAAGCGATAAACATATTGCCAGTCACTGGATTGTCTGGCCCATACGGCCATTGGAATAATCATCTTTCATCAAGGCAGACATCCATAAGATATGGATGTAGAAGAGAGCGGGATATGTAGGGCGGTGTGCATTTGATGTGGTATTGATGGGGAAGAGACATTTCTTTGCATGTGTACATGTTTTGACGCGTGCCACTGGTGGAATAGAATCCGTTCTTCCTTTCGCGATCACCAGGCCTGGTATCAGAAATATTTCATGGCAATTGATGAACACATGATTATAATGCAGTCGGAAAAGTATAATAGACCCTGCCTTTAACAGGGATTTCACATGCCAGTCGGAATGGATTTATCATGTTTTGAACTGTACTTTATATAGGCTTTTATTGTTTACAGGTGACAGACAGCAGAGTAATTAGTGAGTATGTGTATATGATCAGTGTTGGATCAGTAGAACAATTAGTGTTTGCTTGTTAATTGTTTAACGCCGCAGTCAGCAATATGTGGCGGTCTGTAAATAATCGCGTATGGACCAGAAAGTCCGGTGATTGACATCATGAGCATCGATCTACGCATTTGGAATACGATGGCATGCGTCAACCAAGTCAGCGAGACTGACTACCCGACCCTGTTAGCCGCCTCTTACGACAGGGATGGGTTAATGAAGACACATTCTATCCCGGATCTTCACGGGCTTTACTTCGTATTAGGTTTGAGCACTGTGTCATGGTAACAATCCGTCACCAATGTCCTATTATTGTCAATCAGTCACCAATGTCCTATTATTGTCAATCAGTCACCAATGTCCTATTATTGTCAATCAGTCACCAATGTCCTATTATTGTCAATCAGTCACCAATGTCCTATTATTGTCAATCAGTCACCAATGTCCTATTATTGTCAATCAGTCACCAATGTCCTATTATTGTCAATCAGTCACCAATGTCCTATTATTGTCAATCAGTCACCAATGTCCTATTATTGTCAATCAGTCACCAAAGTCCTATTATTGTCAATCAGTCACCAATGTCCTATTATTGTCAATCAGTCACCCATGTCCTATTATTGTCAATCAGTCACCAATGTCCTATTATTGTCAATCAGTCACCAAAGTCCTATTATTGTCAATCAGTCACCAATGTCCTATTATTGTCAATCAGTCACCAAAGTCCTATTATTGTCAATCAGTCACCCATGTCCTATTATTGTCAATCAGTCACCAATGTCCTATTATTGTCAATCAGTCACCAATGTCCTATTATTGTTCAGCCTTTCCACGATGTGACAAGACGGCAAAGATACTCCAGTTCGTGTATTCCACTAGTGACCTTGAACCAAGTGACCTGTTCGCCGCCAATCGACGTTCAACATGTAGTCTCAGTGCAGGATCAGTCATAGGGTCAGGGTCATTCAGTGACCCCTACATCCTGACAGTTGACCTGTCTGACGGATTAGCCAATCAGAAGCCAGACTGTGGCGTAGAGGTAAGTAATGTCCTGATAGTTATTGAGACATGATCCTTCATTATGTTTCTTCTATTAATTTGTCCAGCCAACAGTTCACAGTTATATAGCTCAGACAATAAAAATACGACGGAAACATTTTTACAGAAAATAGGATCAAATCTGTACAGGCTTCAAGTGATGGCTATTTTCTCTGGCGGAAGTGCACAGGCAAATAACACCAACTACATCGCCGGGTGCAACCTAAATCTCACCTCTACCCAGGTAGGTCATTCTACATTCTACGATCAAGGTATCCCTTCCCAAGATTATAATAGTTGTTATTACCCTTAACAGGGACGGATACAGCTTTCTGAGTGTGTGTGTGCGTGCGTGCGTGCGCACACTATTGAGAAAGGAGAGGTGCACACTTCATTTTCACGAAAGTTTCAACACAGCAAAAATAACTTGGTTTCCGCAACTGCGGAAACCTGGTGGAGAGTGGACTGAAACTTAAGTTTCCACCTAGAATCCAGTGAGTTTCCGTTCTTTTACATTGAGTTTCCGCAATAACGGAAAATTACAATTACCCACTTTCTAAGGGTTTCCGTAAGGTTTCCGTTACCCACACTCCAACAGGTTTCCGCAAGGTATCCGTTACCCACACTCCGACAAGTTTTCGTTGAGTTTCAGTTAACTTTGAATCCATCAGATTTCCGCAAGGTTTCAGTTATTAATAAGACTCCAACAGGTTTCCGCAGAGTTTCAGTTACCAACAATCCGACATAGTTTCCGCAGAGTTTCAGTTACCAACAATCCGACATAGTTTCCGCATAGTTTCGGTTACCGGTTTCAATTTCAGGTTCACAGGTTTTCATATGCGTTTCAAAGAGCCAAATTTAAACATTCTTCTTTATTCATATCATAAACTCTTGTTAAAAACAATATAAGCAATTTGTTATCATGACATTTACTTAAAGAAAAACAGAATATATAATACGATTCATTGTGTTATTTTCTCAACATGAAAATGAATTAGCATTTAAGGCAAATAAAGATCATACATATAACTAGTAATATAGCACTAAAAAAACAGGGCAAAGCATTTTGGCATAACTCAATCCAGTTTAAGAAATCATATATCATTTATAACAAAGTAGTGATTTTTCATCAGTTAAACTTTCATTCACTTATTATCTTGAAATAGCATGTTAGATATGAAATTTATTTCTAAATCATGCTAATGGTGAAAAATAACATTAACATACAACTTAACACAGTAATAAAACATAGCTGCATCGGACATTTATTTGCACGCCTTGGCATTCAGCCACACACTCTATGTCACAACTATCGCCAAACATCCACTATGATATACATCATACAATAACACAACATACAGCTTACAATACAAAAATAAAATAAAAATTACATTATGAAATTGAAAATAAATTCAATTATATTGCAAGAGTTGGTCAGTTAGCCCAATAAGGGGCATCCCTGGGCGGAGATCCCTCCGGTTGATTGGATGCCTCATCCTCATCCTCACGTTGGCCATGACGAGAGCAGTGGAGGTGTAAGATTCTTTCCAAGTCCAGTGTCGTCGTGTATGCCCTAAGCTTGCTGGACTCCCAGACAAAGGGGACGGAATGCAACTACTAGTAATTGACGTCATCTTCGTCACTCACGACTGGTGATGTCATGTCTATGGTGAGTGTTGTCGCTACCTTTTTCTTTCGTCTATCTGGCCAATCGATAGATGCAAGTCTGTTTAGGCGTTGTGCAAGTTTCTGAAAATGGCAGGTAATAACGAATTACTAGGTTATTTTGATAAATTACACAAACATCAATCAACAAGAAACTGACAATGCCAAGGATGATTTAAAATGAGTAATGCAAAAGGAAGTTTGAATAAAAGAGAACTAAATTGAACAATCACACTTTGCACTAGTTTTCTCAAAACTCAAATTATGCAATTCATCACACTTCATTGACCGAATCAAATATCTTATTTTCTAAAGAGGACACACAATCTATACAAAATTTGCTCTGAAGTTACATGCTTCCCAGTCCAGAGGTAGTAATACGTTATATATATATATGTGAACATTTATTGCATTTTCTATATAGTAATAATGATACTAGTAATAGATTTTCATCAAATTGCTATATTCAATTTTTTTACAGTTCGTATTGAGCCCATTTCTGGTGTCCCCCGCCGTGATGTTGCTGGAATATTGCTAAAAGCGGCGTAAAACCAAACTCAGTCAGTCAGTCGTATTGTTGAAGGCACAAGAATATTCACCCAGTAGTGACTGTATGTTTACACCATTAAGTCTTTGAGGTGTATTTAGAAGTAAATAATGCAAGACATGAATGTTTACGGATGTCAACGTCTTGTGAAAACACAATGTTTCGGAGTGAATGCTTACACCTGACGAAGGGGTAAGCATTCACTCTGAAACATGTTTTCACATAATAAATGAGTTGACATCCATAAACCTTGTCTCTACACTATTAATTGGAAATTATTTACTATTTATAATGAAAGTCACTACAGATAGGTCACAATTACCTTCACATGTTACTGCTGACCATCCTTGATCATTTGTTATACAGTCTCCAGACTCATCATCAATAAACAATAACACGTTACTTTTCTTTGCATTTCCCCATTCATTCATTCGAGTTTTAAAAAAACCCTAAAACCTGCAGCGACATTTATACCAACAAGCAAACTACAGATTTATCACTTTAGGTTATGCAATCAGTTAGTGAACGGCCTGATATAAACATCCTGATGAATGAAGTTTAGTTATCTCATGTGACATAACCTTGGAGTAATTACGGTATTGTAAAATCAAGGGGTCAGTTTGACTGCAATTTCACACAGGTGTGAAGTTAAGATTTATTTGGTCCAATTTGAAATCATGATTAAGTTACCGGTTATTCAAATCCATTTGCAAATGTAACTTTTGTATGGTTCATTTTGTGAAAATGTATCTAGGGAAGCATAATAATAAAATATTCAAAGTGAAATTATGTCTATGTTTCGTAGTACCATAAACACATACCTTCAGTAAGAGAGGGTGATCTTTTCCTCCAGGAGTAGTCGTGACACATGTTTCCTCACTACAGCCTAAATGAATAAACCAAATCCATTAATATATAATCTATTTGCTATATTTTTCAAAATTGTAGTATATTTATAGATAGACTTATTTTACTTCACCAACCTTAGTTCGAGCAAAACAGTTTATACAGTCCGTCGGCAAAATTCTCATAGACTTGCATGCTACTTTAGTGTAGCTGTGTAATTTTGATTAATTCAGTTTTCCATATTTGGTTGTCAAAT
Source organism: Haliotis rubra (assembly GCF_003918875.1). NCBI lineage: Eukaryota > Metazoa > Mollusca > Gastropoda > Lepetellida > Haliotidae > Haliotis > Haliotis rubra. The sequence goes on from NW_025765338.1 coordinate 156,926, forward strand.
TTTGCAGGTTGTTAGGAAATGATCTTGGTCACAGATACATAATTTTCCGCATATTAGTTGCATGAGCAACATATAGGTGAATTCGTAGACGAGACTAGTTCGTAGACGTGGAAATCCGGTTGATTCGTAGAAGGATTGAGCGGTGGATTCGTAGACGTTATTAAAATGGGAAAAGTTCAACCTCAATGATGAAGAAAATCGACGAAAAGTGTTTGCATTTTGTGAAATAAATAAAATATATCAGGTTAGTATGATCGGCGGTGAAAATATGCTTAAAATAATAAAATATGCTTCACAGTGGTCCATGTCCGACAAATTCATAGGCCGTTAATATATTAAATTCAGTTGTGTGTAAAATTATTTTAGTTCTATCGCTGACCCGGAACCCCAACCCATGCCCGACGACCATCAGCTTCAAGTCGAGTGGACTATTCTCCCGAATATAATATAATACAACACAAACCCTACATATACAAATACAAATACATGTAAAACAAGTCTAGACAAGATACGGGAAAATATTCGTTCACTCTTCAATCACACGTTCTTGTCCTTAGCTGCCCTTAGTTTCGTATCACTGAAAACAAAGCATAACAACTTCGTGATAGACATTCTAAGTAAAAATCAAACTTAATATATACTATTATTCAATTATTAATACACGTCTACGAAATCACCGTCTACGAACCAGTCTGGGTTACGAATCCACTGCATCTACGAACTGGTTCAGTCTACGAAATCACCGTATCCCAACATATATACAACATTGCGTATTCTTTCCCCATAGACCGCCATGTTAAAAATTGACATAACCATGACACGCACTGAATTGAAATTAAAACGGAAATTATGTCTTTGTAGCTGAGATGATTCATGACCCATGTGCAAAATATGAACAATATCAAGCTTGTTTACCAATCCAATCCAGATTTCTGTACGTAAAGTAAATAATTCATTAAACGTTATTTGACAACAAAATAAATTGGTCTTACCTGACAGGGTCGTGGTACTGCGAGTTTTTCGCAGCCATTTCCATCTTTCTTTTCCAGGTAGCGAATTCTCTCTTCCAGTGCTTTGAGGGAAACTGAGGCGGCTATTAAAATGGCGTCTCGCAAAGACTCACGGGAAAAACACTTTGTTGTTGGTTTTTAATCTAATTCTAGCATTACAGTTTGACAATATCTTTCCGCGTTATACAACAAAATAAACATAAACTATACAGCTAAAATGTCAGCTGTGTGTTTTTATAATGATTTAGGTAGTCTCGCGTGGACGTGATCCGGTCGCCATTGTTTTATTTGTTTACATTGCCGACATCACAGGGGACCGTGAAAGGTGGAAATGAGCAGATTGAATGTGAGTACCCAAAGTGCTGTTATGGGCTTAAGGGTCTTTTCATCGGATTATGGGCACTAATTGCTCCTCAGTGTCAAGCATCAACATGTAGGCCTAGAGATAATTAACAGTGAATAAATCTGAAAACGAACGAACGAAATTTGAAGTTTTACGTCGGCTTTTAGCGTGGCCAATGTCGCCGACGGGGTAGGTGGGGTTGATATATAAATTAATTAATAATGTAGTAATAGGGATAAACCACCGTACCCAAAAAAATGTAAATTATGGGAGATTAAACTTAGGTAGTTTTAGAATAAAAGCAGATTAAAATATGATATAAATAAATAAAAAGCCGAAATTATAAAGAGAGACAGAAAAATAAAGCAGTTGTTATTAATGTAGGAGTATGTAATTATGTATATATAAGCAAGTGTATTTTAATTTGTATTTTAATCAGTAAGTCTAGCCCAAGCTTAACCACTCAATCTAACCTGCTTCACTTTCACAATAGCACTGTCACCCTTGCGCTTACGTTGTCTATTGTCTCTATTGTCTTGCCCCAGCCCCAGGCCCCTTAGTTTCAATAGCAGGGTGTTTAGTGGGTCAGCTATCATTTTCACTTCAGTCTGTCTGGTCACTGGTCACAGCTAGCAACAGCTTATAACAGGTTAGTTTATATTTAGATTGTGTATTTTATGTTTTCATGTTTAGTGTGTATGTATTATTTCTTAGCTTCCTTTAAAGCATGTATCATGTTATATGTGGTAAATATTAATCAAATTAACTATCTGTTACATGCAACATAACTAGGTCTTAGCAATACTTTATATATGTAAGTGTATTGCAGGTAATCTTAGACAGCATTCCCACGAGGATGTTATCTAACTTATTGTGTAGGTAAACCTAATGTATACATCTACTTCTTTAAACTAATGCGCCAAACTTTGCATGTATGAATGAATGTATGTATGATGGGATGGGTTATTAGAACAGATATTTTATGTACAGTAGATTGATAATGTACAGATGTAGAATGTTATATATTATTGGATTTGTATATGTTTATGTTCAGGTGTGGCAAACATAGTTCCTAACGTTTGTGACGGTAACGGGCACAGTGCCATACACTCGGTGAGGGTTCTTTCATATTATATTGTAAATAATCATGTTATGTACTTGTATGATGCTACACGTATCTTGAAATATAGTCATTATATACATATACACATGTCTACTCTGAGACCTGATTAATGAATAGTGATTATATATGATTGCAGTACTTATTGCTAAGCCTCACATGTATTGGCCCATGAAGTATTGTAACGTATTTTGATGCAATGTATTTATTCTTTTACAGGGCCTTCTTCAGTTATTGCCATTAAACTGACATCTACAAAAAACTATTTGCCTTTGTGGTATATACCAAACCACTCCGGTTACATTGGCGTCGTCGGCAGGATGTAGATGTTCAGAAGTAACAGTGATGCAACCAGTGACAAGGGACAATGATGGACATCAACTTTCCATAGATGGAAGGGAACCGTAATGACCAAGTAATGTAACACTACGGTACACAACCAGACACTTTGTTACACATGAGTTTCGGCCTTGAGCTTACTACTTGGCTTGTAGATATTTGAGACTCTTGTATTGTGCAAGTGATATTGACTGTGATTGAAACGCGTGTCACATTCTGTATATCCCATTGTGCGTTTTGTGAATGACATTTATATATATGAAGAGAAGAGGATAACTATGCTGTGAACAAGCTAACCAACATTTAATTTGGATTATGTTCTTGTATGCAATGCAATATTTCAGAATTTGCCTGTTATGTATTTGCTTTCCGAGTTTTTTTTGCGCAGTGCACATAGTGTTGATCATACCGGCCGGTCATTAGTCACATCATGTTAGATTTGTCAGTATATAGTCATTAGTTAGAGTATCTATTAGTCTTGTCAGTAGATAGTCAGTAATTAGTTTATTTGATTGTTCTCTCATTAGATCATCAGTAGACATATTGTCTATGTCAGTAGGCAGTTAGAAGTTAGGGCATAAACTAAACAGTCCCTGAGTTGGGGGCACAGGCGGATCAGCCATATAACGTCTCAGAACTTTGCTGTACAGACAACGACCTCAGACACTCTATCTCCAGTGGTCGTGGGTTTTAATCCCAGTTAGTTCCACTGATGTTTCTATATCGTGGTTTGCACTGAGTGGTAAACGTCTGACCCTGCATCACTTAGGGTTTCCCTCACACATCAAGCTGACATGCCGTGATATAACTGAAATATTGTTCACAGCGGCAATATACCCAGCTCACCCAGTCCTGTAGTTACCGGTAGTCATTACTGGTCAGATTAGCTTAGTTAGTTTATTAGTTAGTTTGAGATTAGCTATTTGTGATATTGTAAGTATTCTATTGGTATATCGCATTTAGTTGATGTTCAACATCTGTTTGTCGGGATGATACATTTGTTTTTTTGTGCGAATGATGTATGCCTGATTAGCACCTACTTATCACTCAAATACCTTGAATAAACATTTAAAGTATAATGTAGTTCCACAATAAAGTACTTAAATCAGTTTATATTCAATCCATAAACCGGTAAGTATTTTTGGTGTTTGTTGGTCATATAACTCAGTTGGTCATAAAGTGTTTGTTTTTTGTCTCTTCTGGGTTTATTTCTTGGTCCCTCATCTTGAATATATTGTCCTTTTCTTCCTTTTGTGTGTGTTTATCTGCAGCGGTCGCAAAGCTTACACCTGCACATCATGACTAACCATTGCACCAGTATAGCATATTCAGTACCATGTTGAAGGTTAGGTTTTCATTCTCGGTAGAACATTTTGCTGCGCTGTGGTGATCCACCACATTCATATTTCTTCTGTGCTAACTGTGCCATACTTTACAGTTAGTGTTGTTCCCCTCCCCAACATTTCGCTCATTGCTCGCTGTTAGTACTACTAACAGACATGTTGGAACATATGTCAGAAGAGGAAGTTGCTCAACTTGTTGCAACATTCAAGCAGCTTAAAGTAAAACCTAAGGCTGATTCCCCAGAAAGTTTGTTAAAATGGATGGCTGATTATTCAGCTGGCTCTGTGAAAACAGAAGGTGTTTCACATGACTCTGAACCTCAGTATCCTGGTCCCCTATCAGCAGCTCAGGTGGTTACTGTATCTCACCCTCCAAGTTTACCTTGCTTTTCCGGAGATGAAACTAAAAGTAACGTGTCTTATGACCTATGGAGATATGAAGTGGATTGCATATTGAAGGATAAAGCACATACAAGGGCGACAATCGAACATTCGATCAGGAAGTCTTTGAGAGGGGAGGCAGCAAGGGTTGCCATGCGATTAGGTTCCACCGCTTGTCTTTTTGCTCTCTTGGATAAACTGAAGTGTGTTTTGACACAAGTGATAGTCCCGTAAACGCATTCGGCGGCCTTCTACACAGCACGACAGCCGGAGGATGAGGATGTCAACACTTGGTGTTGTCGCCTAGAAGATTTTATTGAGTAAAGCGGTAGAAGCTGGTGAGGTTAGCTCTAGACACCAACAAGCTCCTTCATTCCATGCTTTGGGCAGGACTTAAGCCATCAATCAAAGATGTCAGCGGACACAAGTTTGATCTGTTTTCGGATTTTGACGCTTTTGCGACGAGAACTTCGACAGATTGAGCGCGAAAGCACACTCAACGAGAGGGAAGGTAGAACTAAAGGGAAACTGTCTGCCACAAGTATGTCTGCTGTTTCTGAAACACCCACTCTAACAGAGATGAAGGAACTTCGAGGAATGATCAAGAGCCTTACTTCTGAGGTCGCATCTCTGAAGAAACAACAGCAGCAGCCTCCTCTGTATCACTATCAACAGCCTACCGGAGAACAAGATAACATTAACTCCAGGACTTATAATCAAACTGACAAGGGCAACACTGGATATTATTCTCAACCTTCTTTCCAGAAACATCAGTATGATCATCTATCATACAGAGGAAGATCTAGAGGACAACCTTTTGAGGGAGATGTGCAGTGTTTTCGTTGTGGGCAGTTTGGGCATATAGCCTCAGGATGTAGAGTCAGGATGGATCACAGTCGTCAGCATTTAAACGGAGACGCCTATGGAAGGGGTGGTCCATAGGTCTCAACAGACGACAGATGTGTACTCAGAGATATGAAACAACAGCACTTGTAGGAAATGCCAATGAAGTTGATGTCTGTATTCAAGGAATCAAGACAAGGGCTTTATTGGACACAGGAGCTACAGTCTCTACTGTGAATCAAGCATTTTATGATCAGTATCTCTCAGGTATTCCTATCACCCCAATCACAAATGTCTTGGATATTGAGTGTGCTGATGGACAGCCCCTGCCATACTCAGGTTACATTCAGCTGGACTTAGAGGTTAATGGGATTGATGCTGAACGCCAGCCATGTCTTCTGCTTGTTGTTCCTACAAGCAACTATAATCACAAGGTACCGGTTTTACTTGGGACCAATATGTTTACTTAGGAACCTGTAGACAACTACATGGGGAGAAGTTTCTGCAAGATGCCAACCTTTATACACCTTGGTATTTAGCTTTTAGGTGTATGGTACTGCAGGAACGGGATCTTGTTCGACGAGAATTTAAGCTCGGACTAGTCAAGTGTGCAGGAGTGAAGAAGGTTGTCATCCCACCCAATTCAGAAGTCACTATCACTGGCTACATTGACAAGGCACTTCCTTACCGCAATACATGTGCTATATTGCAAAGTACTAGCCGTTCAGCTATTCCTGATGATCTTGACATCTCACCCAGCTTGATAACATACAGAGAGAGAGGATTTGTAGATGTCAACATTTCAAATATTACCACAAGAATGGTAGTCATTCAACCCCGTGCCCTTCTGTGTGAGATACAGCCTGTTGATGTTGAAGAACAGCCTTCTATGACAGATGTGTCACAGGACAAGGATTCACTCTTTAATAGGATGGATATAGAAACTTCACAGATCTCAGGCACTCAATGCGAAGAGGATTAAGGGTTATCTCGGACTACTTGGACATATTCTCTCATGGTGATCTGACCTTGGACACACTAGTGCAGTGAAACACCGGATAGATCTCATAGATGAACGACCCTTTAAACAGCGACATAGGAGAATTCCGCCATCTATGCATGCTGAAGTAAGAGATCATCTGCACCAACTATTAGCAAGTGGAGTCATCCGTCGATCACGATCACCTTGGTCTTCCAATGTGGTATTAGTACGCTAAGAGAAATGGGACTCTAAGGATGTGCATTGATTTTAGACAGCTAAATCAGAGGACTATTAAGGATTCCTACGCTCTCCCTAGGATTGAGGAGATGTTTGATACACTTAGAGGATCAAAATTCTACCCACAATGGACATGAAGAGCGGATACCACCATGTTGACTTAGAAGAACATCACAAGGAGAGAACTGCTTTCTCCGTAGGGACCCTCGGATTCTTTGAATTCAACCGATGCCCTTTGGTTTGTGCAACAGTCCCGCCACTTATCAACGCCTCATGAATGACTGTTTTGAAGATATGCACTTAAAGATATGCCTTATCTACATGGATGACGCCATTGTCTTTGCGGATACCTTTGAAGAACATCTGGACAGGCTAAAGAAGGTGTTTAAGAGGCCCGAGATTGCGGATTCAAGCTCGCTCCAGATAAGTGCAACTTCTTCAAAGACAAGATCAAGTTCTTAGGACATATTTTATCAGGACAAGGCATTGAACCAGATCCGGCTAAAGTTGAAAAGATAAAGACATGGCCCCAACCAAAGAATCCAGCAGAGGTTAGACAGTTTCTTGGATTTGCAGGGTATTACCGAGATTTGTGAAGAACTTTGCTGCAATCACCAAGCCCCTGTCAAGTCTTATGCCTCCACCAACACAGACAAAGAGAACACGGAAGAAAGTTGCCCAACAGCCGTGGATATGGGGATCTGAGCAAGAGAAGGCATTCCATCACTTAAAACAGCTTCTGGTTTCGCCGGCCCTATTCTAGCCTATGCAGACTACAGCCTACCTTTGAGCTCCATACAGATGCTAGTACACATGGACTGGGCGCTGTCCTCTATCAAGAGCAGGATGGAAAGAAGCGAGCTATTGCATATGCCAGTAGAGGACTAAACAAAGCTGAGAAGAACTACTCTGCACATCGTCTTGAGTTCCTGGCTTTGAAGTGGGCAATTACTGAAAAGTTCAACGATTACCTCTATGGTACCAAGTTCAGAGTTTATACAGATAACAATCTGTTGACCTATATTCTAACCTCAGCTAAACTTGACGCAACAGGACATAGATGGTTAGCATCCTTGGCAGCCTATGATTTTGACATCAAGTACCGCCTGGAATCAGCAATGCAGATGCAGATGGTATGTCACGTCTACCAGAACTAGAGACAAGTGGAGGACATGAGCATATGCCAGGCGACTCTGTAAAGGCTGTGTGCAACGTCATTCATACCCAACCTTATGTTGAGAGTTTATGTTTGCAGGCTGACGCTACTCTGGAAGAGAACTTAGACACTATTGGTGTCCCTTTAGCCAGGATGTCAAAACGGACTGGAGAAAGGCACAGTACCAGGACCTTATCTTGAGACAATGGACAAGATGTTTACAATCCAACAACAAACCAAGGAGACAGGATTTCTGTGATTCCCCTTACTCATTCAGCACTGCTCAAGATCTCTAGGAATCTTCATCTTGAACAGGGAATTTTGTACAGAGAAGTGTCAATTAACGGACAAACTAGACAGCAGTTAGTTTTACCAGCTGAGTACATCAAAGATGCATTAGAAGGCCTTCATGACAATATGGGTCATCCAGGACGAGACCGAACTTTGTCTCTCTTGAGAGACAGATTCTTCTGGCCCGCATGTCTAAAGACGTTGATGAATGGATTACAAATTGCAGGAGATGCATCTGCCGGAAGACTCCAACCAACCAGAGAGCTCCACTCATAGGAATTGAAACAACTCAGCCACTAGAGTTAGTATCAATGGATTTCTTTGGACCTTGAACCATGCAAAGGAGGCAAACACTGTGTGTTAGTTGTCACGGATCACTTCACCAGATATGCACAGGCATATGTCACCAACAACATGACAGCCAAAGCCACAGCAAAAGCTTTCTTTGACAACTTCATCGTGCATTATGGGATTCCACAGCCATACACTCTGATCAAGGTGCCAACTTTGATGGAAATCTTATAAAGGAATTGTGTTTATTAACCGCATGAAGAAATCCAGAACAACACCATATCATCCCATGGGTAACGGCATGTGCGAGAGGTTTAATCGCACATTATGTGACATGTTAGGAACTTTGTCCCCTGACAAGAAAAGCGATTGAAATCTCACATTGGGCCTCTCGTACATGCTTATAATTGCACACGGCATGATTCAACTGGACAGTCACCGCTCTTCTTAATGTTTGGTAGAGAACCACGTCTCCCTCTCGATCTTGCCTTTGGATTAGAACTTGAATGACACAGACGTCACTCACTGAGTATACCAGATCACTCAGAAAACGATTGAAGGACTCATATGAACTAGCTTTGGCTTCAGCTAAAACATCTCGTGACAGGCAGAAGAAAGGATATGACATAATGGTGAGGGAGCCGCACTGCAGACTGGAGATCGCTGCAGACTAGTAAAGATATTGGCATTTGATGGTAAACATAAGCTCGGACAAGTGGGAGGAGGATCCTTACATTATTCTGTCCCAGCCTAATCAAGATGTTCCCTGTCTTTGTAGTGCAGAAAGAGAATGGTGAAGGTCGACAGAAGACTTTGCATAGGAATCTCTTTGCCAATTGGCACTCTTCATGGCTTTGATAACGCTTGAGTCATCACCTGAAGCAGAGTCTCCATCATCCAGACCCAAACCTGTACCAAGGCCAAGACGATCTAGACCACAACCAAAGTCAGATAATGTACTACCAGTTGATAACACCAACCAGGAAGACATCATTGTAGAGATCCACAAAATAGAGGTGCTGCAGCTTCTGGTATTCCTACAGATACCAAACAGGATGTTTCTGCAGATACGGATACTGCTACTCAGGCGAGTGGTGACGATCATGAGGCTGAGGTAGCAGCGGAACATATCTCTGGTGACGACGGTCACATCCCAGGAGAGGGAGAAACAGAGGTGAATCCTTCTGATGCTGAAGTGGATGAAGACGCTGGTGTTAATACTCCAGAACTACACAGAGATGATGTCATTCCTGAGAATGAAGAAGCAGGAGCAAATAATGATGTTCTGGACCGCGTGTCTTCACCTGAAGCAGTTGAAGAAATGGACACCGCAGATGACTCTGCTCCAGATGCTAATGGATTCGATGTTGTTCCACGAAGGTCAACACGTGCTAGGCAACCCCCTAGTTGGGTGCGTTCAGGACAGTATGCACTTAGCCATATCACAGCAGAACCAGATTGGATGGCTAGGGTTCGGTACCTAGAGCATTTAACCAATGCTGGAACATTAGAAGAGACTGCACCGGACATCACGAAAGCTTTTCTAAACATTCTCACTCGCCAGAACACAGAATGACAGAGACGTCATTTTCCTGGGGAGGGAAGAATGTAGGAGTATGTAATTATGTATATATAAGCAAGTGTATTTTAATTTGTATTTTAATCAGTAAGTCTAGCCCAAGCTTAACCACTCAATCTAACCTGCTTCACTTTCACAATAGCACTGTCACCCTTGCGCTTACGTTGTCTATTGTCTCTATTGTCTTGCCCCAGCCCCAGGCCCCTTAGTTTCAATAGCAGGGTGTTTAGTGGGTCAGCTATCATTTTCACTTCAGTCTGTCTGGTCACTGGTCACAGCTAGCAACAGCTTATAACAGGTTAGTTTATATTTGGATTGTGTATTTTATGTTTTCATGTTTAGTGTGTATGTATTATTTCTTAGCTTCCTTTAAAGCATGTATCATGTTATATGTGGTAAATATTAATCAAATTAACTATCTGTTACATGCAACATAATTCAGGTCTTAGCAATACTTTATATATGTAAGTGTATTGCAGGTAATCTTAGACAGCATTCCCACGAGGATGTTATCTAATCTTATTGTGTAGGTAAACCTAATGTATACATCTACTTCTTTTAAACTAATGCGCCAAACTTTGCATGTATGAATGAATGTATGTATGATGGGATGGGTTATTAGAACAGATATTTTATGTACAGTAGATTGATAATGTACAGATGTAGAATGTTATATATTATTGGATTTGTATATGTTTATGTTCAGGTGTGGCAAACATAGTTCCTAACGTTTGTGACGGTAACGCACAGTGCCATACACTCGGTGAGGGTTCTTTCATATTATATTGTAAATAATCATGTTATGTACTTGTATGATGCTACACGTGTATCTTGAAATATAGTCATTATATACATATACACATGTCTACTCTGAGACCTGATTAATGAATAGTGATTATATATGATTGCAGTACTTATTGCTAAGCCTCACATGTATTGGCCCATGAAGTATTGTAACGTATTTTGATGCAATGTATTTATTCTTTTACAGGGCCTTCTTCAGTTATTGCCATTAAACTGACATCTACAAAAAACTATTTGCCTTTGTGGTATATACCAAACCACTCCGGTTACATTAATAAGAGGAGTTGGAATAAATACGGGGTAGTTAAAGTTGGGTGAGGGGGGTGACGGGGTGGGGGGTGGGGTGGGAGGAGTGTAGAATGAGTGTATAGCATATTGGGGGATATGATGTGGTGATACAGTTATGCTGTAGTTATTTAATATAGGGGCCTAATAAGGAAAGAAAAAATGGGTTGAAACGGGGGGGGGGTAGGGGGTGAGGGGACGATAAGGCAAAGGCCGTGTGTGTGGTAAAGAACTGTTTGTGAACTGGCTTGGGGCTGAGGTCGTGACCTTTGTACATGAGGGCTGGAGCTAGGTTTGTTTACGCTTTAGTGGTTGCTGATTGGCTGGGAGAGGCGCGGACCTTTAGCGGAAATAAGACAACTATAAATAAATGAATTTGTTTCCCAGGTCTAAATGAGCAGGCTTATGTTGGTGGTAGGGTATGAGTATAGAGAAGTGAGATTTTGGGTGCCTGGTCTAAATATATAGGCTATTGAGAGGTAGTATGTTGAGGATTGTTTGGGAGGATCTAAATTTTATTTATTATATTTGAGTTTGATAAAGGTGGCTATGGCATGGAATACATTTGACGGGTTAAAGGATTTAAAAGTAGCTGTATGTTGTTGTGATATTTAGTTGGAATGCTTGTGTGTAGTTGTGTGATGTTTGTTTGTTGGAGGTGGCAGTTTGTGAATATGTGTTCAATGGTTTCCAGGTTGATTGCAATGTGTACATAATCCATCTGGGTGTCTGTTTTGTTTGAATAATGGATGATTTAAGTTTGTGATGCCAGTGATTAATCTTGTAATGAGTGTGTCCATGTGTTTGTTGCTTGAGTAGGTGAGTGTTTTGGTGATAGGTTTAGTTATGATTGCTTTGACCCAGGTGGATTTGTTTGTGTTAAGGTTGTGTTGGTAGTTTTGGTTGATTATGTGGTGTTTGATGAGTTGTTTTATTTCGGTTTTGGATGTATGAAATTTAATGGGTGGAGAGTTTTGTGTGGTGGCTAGTTTGGCTGCTATGTCTGCTGTGTTATTTCCTTGGTTGTGTGTGTGAGCTGGAATCCACATTAGTGTTATGTTTTTATTTAGTTGTTGGAGTGAGTCGGTTTGTATAATTATGTTGTGTATTAAGTCGTTTCGTGCTTTTGAGTGCTTGTGTTGAAGTTGTTTGATGGCGCTGAGAGAGTCTGTAAGTAATAGGATGTTGGTGTGGGGCATAGTGGGGATGAGGTGAAGTGCTGATGAGATTGCTGTGAGTTCTGCTGTGTTGATGTTTGTGTGGTTTGTATAGTGGGGGTTTGTTGTTAGGGGGTGTTTGGTTTTACATGGATGCCTATGCCTATGCGTTTGTTTGTGCCGATTGAGGCGTCTGTATAAATCTGGGTATGGTTGGGATAATTTAGGTTGATGTGGGTTTGGATGAGGTTTGTTTTGGTTTTGAGTGTCTGTGGGTTTAGGAGATTTTGGAGTGTTTCTACTAGGGTCATATCTGTAGGGGGTGGGGTTTGTCATGAATGTAGCTTGTTATGGGAGGTGTGTGTTGGATGGTGTTTAGATGGTGTGAGTGGAAGCAGACTGTTGAGGGTGAGTGAGTAGGGGGCTTTGTTTGGGTTGTTTTAAATTTTTGATAGTAGATTTTTAATGTTTGTGTATTTAGTTGTGATAAGTTTGTAGATTGGGTTGTGTTGGGCCCCAGCCCAGTAATTGAATTCGGTTTGATTTATTCGTGTTTTGATTGAAGGGATGCCTGTGAGTAAGAGAAGAGTGTTGTGGGAGGTACCAGTCCTAGTGCCTAGGGCTTGTTTAAGGGCTTTATACTGTATTGAATTTAGTTTTTGGAGGTTGGTTGGGGAGATAGAGTGGAGGACCGGAGCAGCATAGTCCAGTCTAGACTGTATAAGAGTTTTGTATATACTAATAAGTGTTTGTTTGTCGGCACCCCAGTTTGTGCCGCTGATGGCTCGCATGAGATTTAAATCTTTTTGGCATGAGTTGACCAGGTTATTAATGTGGGGTGTCCATGTCATGTGTTGGTCGAAAGTTACACCTAGGAATTTTGTCTCTTTTTCGAACTTGATTTCTTGGTTGTTGAGATGAAGTTTGGGTGTATAATTTTGCATTCTTTGTTTTTTGAATAGGATGCCCACGGTTTTTTTGACGTTAATATGGAACCCCCATTTCTGGGCCCAGTTTTGGATGTGGTTTAGCATTCTTTGAGTTTTGATTGTGGCTTGTTTTCCTGAAGTAGATGATGTCCAAAATGAAATGTCATCAGCAAATTTTGCAGTAGAAATTTCTGGCCACTTGTCCGGAAAAATGTCATTTATCATAAAATTGAATAGTGTTGGGGAAATTATGCTCCCCTGGAGGGTTCCATTTTCTAGTGGGAAAGGGTCCGAGACAGTGTTGTGAGATTTGACTATTATTTGTCTGTTATTAAGGAATGCTTGAATGAAATTTAGAATCCGCCCGTGTATGGCATTTTTTTGTAGTTTTTGTATTAGGCCGTTGTGCCAGATCATGTCGAAAGCTTTGCTGAAATCTATAAAAATGGCCAGCGTGTATTGTTTTTGTGCTTGGGCTACCTTTATATCATGTTCCAAATGTAAAATGTGATCCAAAGTTTGCCTATTTGGAGTGAAGCCACTCTGGTCCCAAGCTTAATTAGGTTATGGGTATGAATTTGGTGTTTTAGTCTATTGTTTATTATAGACTCTAGTGTTTTACATAGGTGTGAGGTAAGGGAAATGGGTCGAAATGAATCTGGGGAGTTTATGGGTTTCCCTGGCTTTAGGATTGGTACCACCTTGGCTGTTTTCCATGAAGATGGTATGTTTCCTGTGGTCCAGATATGGTTGAATAGGGTGAGTGTTAAGTTTAGGATGTTTGGTGGAAGTTTGTTTAGTATGGTGTATGTAATGTTATCTGGACCAGGGGCTGAGGCTGTTTTTTTATGTTTTAAGGCTGCCTTAAGTTCGTGTATGTTTATGTTTTTGTTTATAGGTAGATGTGAGTGGGGTGGTTCAGGTGAGTAGGGTGGGTGATTTTTAATGGTGTTTTGGAAGTTAGCTGTGTAGTTGGTGGAGCTGCTAGTGTCCGAGAAGTGGGCAGCAACAGCATTAGCTTTATCTTTGTTTGTGGGGAGGTTCGGAAGGTTAGGTTGAATATTGGATTTGGAATTTCCCTGTATGGCTTTAAATTTTTCTAGAGTTATGTTGATTTAGCCTGAGGGTTGAGCAAAATTTTCTCCAATGTTCCTTTTTTGCTGCCTTGATTAATTGTTTTGTATTATTTCTGAGTTTTTTAGCTAAATGTAATTTCGAACGGTCCCTCTTTGATTTATTAAGGGCCTTTTTTCTTGCCTTTCTGGCGTTAATTATGTCTTGGTTCCACCATGGGACTGTTTTTTGTGCTTGAGTGGTCCGAAATGTGGGTATGCATGTATTTGTTATATTGATGATGGTGTTTGTGAGTTGTGAATTAAAAGTTTCTGTGTCGGTGTTTATAATGTTTGATGGGTCAATTTGATTGCAGAGTTTGGTGAATTTGTTCCAGTCTGCTTTGTGTATATTGTATTTGATTTCGGCGCTAGAAGTGGGGGTAGTTTGGGGGTTTGTATGTGATTCTGGTGTAAGAAGTGAAGATATGGTGATTTTTATGGGGCAGTGGTCACTGCCCCATCACTGCCCCATGTGTCTGCATGTACCTCCCATAGGCAAGCTTTTGAGTATGTGGGGGTGGTGATTGTAAGATCTATTGCAGTTGGAGATTGGGCGTGGGAGAGAGGGTATCTGGTGGGTTGATTGTCGTTTAGTGTGACGAGGTTGTGGTCGTCTAGCCAGTTAGTTAGAAGAAAACCGTTATTATCAATATAGGGTTTTGTGCCCCATAATGGATGGTGAGAATTTAGGTCCCCGAGGATAAAGGTGTTGGGCGTTAAGAATTTTGCGATATTGTCTAAATCTTGGGGTATAAGTTTAATAGAGGGTCTTCTGTAGGTATTTATGAAAGTTAATAGTTTATTATTTATTGTAGTTTTTATTGCCAGGACTTCTAAGTTAGTAGTTTGAATGTCAATTTCTGAATAATTGAGTTTATTTGAAATGAATATTCCCAGTCCCCCTGCTGGCGGACCTGGGAGATTTATTGGCCGGGGTCTATCCTTCCTGATATAATTGTAGCCTGGGATTTTGAAGGCGAATTTTGGTGAAAGTTTTGTTTCTTGTAAGAATATTATTTGGGGCGAAATTTTGTTTTGGGCGATGAGTGCCTTAAGCTCATGCCCGTTTGCTCGGAGGCCGTTACAATTCCATTGTATCAGAGCCATGACTGCGGTAATTTGGAATATGATATTATAATAAGCCATGGATGGGGCAGAAATTTTGAAGAGAGGGTTGAAGTGCTAGGGTAGCTTAGTGGTGGGTTGTTTTATGAGAGGGATTTAACTGCTATGATGAGACTAGCTAGACTCTTGTGATATATTTTGTTTCTGCGTGCAATGTTATGTAATTTTTTGGCTGTGGGATTGTTCATGAGTATTGCTGCAGTGATGAATTCAATAATGAGGTTTAAATTGTGGTTTATTTTTTGTGGGGTGAGTGTGAGATTTGTTTTGTGGGCAGATGTAGTGGATTTTTGGGTGGAGTGACCGGGGTTTTGGTGAAGCGGTGAAGGGGGAAGGGTTTGAAAGTTGGGGAGGGGGCAGTGGGTGTGGGTGGAGTGTTACATGTACTATATACAGAATACACAAAATAAACATATAAGGTGAAAGACAAAGATAAAGTATTTACAAAATGATTGATGAGATTTAGTATTTACAGTTTATGAATTAAATAGATATAATTACAGGAGGCAAGTTATACTTGCTGTTTGAGGGGGGCCGGAGCCCGAGGAGCCGGTGGCTAGGCGCCCTTGCCGGGGCTATTGGTTGAGAAAGTCAGTGAACAGTGTGGGTAGAATTTCTAAAGCTCTCGTGGTGACGTTTGTCTGACCCGTGTGATCCTTTGACTCATAAAAAAACCGACAACGATTGGAATCCATGTTGATTTTATGATGATAGTTGCTCATTTTATAAAAACACTGATTTTCATACAAAACCATGTCTGTATAAGTATGGCCTTGGAATGTTTAATGTTGAATTTATTGGTGAATGTGAACAGTCAAAGTGCCATTTTGCGTGTCGATTTAAGATCAAGTATGTATAACCTTCATGGGACTATATGACAGCCAGCACTCTCCTCCTCATACCCCTGTCAGCCTCCTGATCCTCTGAAGGGGCAGTCTACGCCATTCCTCGTGTAAAGCAGCTTCCAATTGTGCCAGGTTCTGTACAGGAGGATCCCTTTGTTGCACACGACGACCAATCATGTACTAGATATGCTTGACGAAGTTCGTTGTGTATGCAATATGTGTATCACGTGTACCCTGAAGTTGTGCTCATGCTGTCACCCAATAGTCCAGTCTCGATCATGTACTGACTGACTGAGTTTGGTTTTTACGCCGCTTTTAGCAATATTCCAGCAACATCACGGCGGGGGACACCAGAAATGGGCTTCACACATTGTACCCACGTGGGGATTCGAACCCGGGTCTTCGGCGTGACGAGCCAACGCTTTATCCAATAGGCTACCCCACCGCCCCGATCATGGTTTTACGCCGCTTTTAGCAATATTTCACCAACATCACGGCGGCAGACACCAGAAATGGGCTTCACACATTGTAACCATGTGGGGAATCGAACCCGGGTTTTTGGCATGACGAGCGAACGCTGTAACCACTAGGTTACCCCATCGCCCCCGATCATGAACGAGGCACTTAGCTATAGCTTGAATCTTGACTACTGCGGCGTTACACAGCATTCACCAAGTTACACATCTATCCCAACGTCGTTCATCCATTCTGGGGGTTGGTGGAGTATTTTAATGGTAAACCTGTTCTCCCAGGTTCGACAACCCCGTTATGCGGTCCCCTGTCGTGATATTGCTCAATAATTCCTAACAGAGGCTGAACCAAGATCCGGGTTTGAATTGATCTTCAGTAACCCATGCTTGTCGTAAGAGGCTACTAACGGGTTGTCAGGCTCGCTGACTTGGTTGGCACATGTCATCGTATCCCCAACTGCGTTGATCGATGCTCATGCTCTTGACCACTGGATTATTTACAGACCGCCGCCATATAGCTAGAATATTGCTGAACGCGGCATTAAACAACTAACCAACAAACCAACAGCGGCTGAAAACAACGCTGCAAAACCCCCTGATCGGTACTCCAATTTGCTATTACTTTAAACGACGAATTACGTCGCAATGTTTCAATGATACGACGACATCATGGACGAGGGGCGGTGGGGTAGCCTAGTGGTTAAAGCGTTGGCTCGTCCTGCTGAAGACCCGGGTTCGACTCCCCACATGGGTACAATGTGTGAAGCCCATTTCTGGTGTCCCCCGCCGTGATATTGCTGGAATATTGCTAAAAGCGGTGTAAAATTAAATTCGCTCACTTACTCACTCATGGAAGAGAGCACTGTGTGGCCGTCCAACGCTTTAACCATCATGGTACACCTTCCCCCGAATATCACAGATCCGTTATGACACATATAGACTGACTTTCGCGTGACCAGTAATGAAATGCAAACATTAAGTGAGCACAAAACTACACCCAGGAGAGTTTGTTTGTTTTCTTTTTAAAATTAATTTATCACTTTTATGTTATGTCATCAAAAATAAAAACAATCCAGATTCGCTTCGTCTTCAGCCTATTTATCAATTAACTGTCGGTTAGGACTTCTTGCAGTTTTAAATTGACTTTTCGAAAGACGTGATAAATATTTCAAACCCGCCCACTTCCGTACTAACACGTTCTAAGTCTGCAGTGGCCGACCCTAAAAAGCCGTACATAGTTACACATTGTGGACGTAATGTGCCGTTATACCACCTCGCTGGGGTCATCATCCTGCCACTGAGGTCGTTCCTAGTCGCCCAGGCGGAAAGGATAGATTTCTAAAGGTGATTTTATGAAGTATCCCATAGCAACAGAAAATTGTCATTAAAGACAGGAAGTATTATAGAATTTGGAACTACAATTGCTAGTGATTATTTTCTCTTTATTTTGTGCTACTCATTTTCATTTTTTGCTGAGGGTGTCCAGTGATGCAAACTTTGGTTGCTGCACGCAATGGACCTGGTGTGGTGTTGCCATGGTGATAAAAACAGCCAATCAGCTGCGATTGAAGTTTAGTCTATAGGGTGCGCTAGGTTCGAGATAACGGAATTCGACTGTTAGATATAGAAACTCCAAACCTATTTCATATAATAGTGGCTTTTGCTCGAAATGGTCTATGGCTGGGGTATTACAGTTCTCCACATTGACAAGTGAGTGAGTTTAGTTTTACGCCGCACCCAACAATATTCCAACTATATGTCGGCGGTCTGTAAATAATCGTGTCTGGGCCAGACAATCCAGTGAATGACATCATGAGCATCGATCTACGCAATTTGGATACGATGACATGCGTCAACCAAGTCAGCGAGCCTGACCACCAGATCCCGTTAGTCGCCTCTTATGACAAGCATGGGTTGCTGAAGATCAATTCTAACGAGGATCTTCACGGGTCTCATGACATTCACGAGCTGATGGGTAGCCTAGTGGATAAATCGTTCGTTAATAAACTCGAGGGGCCGGGTTCGCTTCCCAACCTGGGTACGAGTGACGTCCATTACGTTTTGCTATAATACAATAGACGTCCATTCTGTGTATTGGAACTGTTAGAATAGTGAGAGAAAAACGGCGTAAACCCAATTCACTCACTCACTCGCTCCAGAACCCTTTCCTCCTTCATTAACCCTAAATGATCTGATAGGTGCAAGTCGTGGTAACTCCTCTAACGGTTTCACCGATTCTTAGGTGTGTGGTTAGGGATGACAGAAAGAAAGCATTAATATATTTTGCAATTTCATCGTCAAAAAATAATTATATACTGAGGGAAAGTGTACCGAACTTGTTTATAATGAAATTGGAAATTAACACTCTTGACAAATTTAATTATTATTTTATTATGTGTATTTAATTTCATTGATAATATGGTAAAATATATTGGTATTACAAAGACTTCAGTAAGACATAATTTTGCCATCACATGATCCCTACCATGTCTTAAATGTAAATGTGTGCCAAAAAGTTACCTTAATGACTTTTAAAGATACCCTGCCACAGACGCCAATCAGCAGTCGTGTATTAAGCGAAATTAAAGTTTTAAATCAAATTATATTTTTGAAAATAAAATCATGATGAAATGTTCTCTGAGTGTCGCCGGAGCATCAGTTCAGCTCGTTTCTTGGATATAATATCAATTGAAAATCAAACATATGACATCAGCTGAGAGGTATAAGTTTCTATACCCTTCAGTACACATTCAAACTTAGATGCACCCGAGCCCCGCTCGGTGCAATATTAGATTTTCCCCCGTTCTGATTTTTTCATTATGTTTAGAGTGTTTATGCTCAATCCTGTATGTTAAGGCTATTTCAAAAGTTGTATACGGCAAGGGTTACTCTGAAACCACGTCAGCATGTATTTTATTTGATAAGAAAACCTTTATTTGCCTTCTAAAAATGTTCGATTTTCCTTAAACGAAAACGTTTGATTTGTCCCAGTTTTTTCATGTTCCAAAGAGGAAGACGTGTTAAATTGAAAAAAACTATCAATTTTTAAAATAAACGTTTATATCAAACATTGAAGATTAAAAACGTCATTAAAGATTCAATTTGAAACCGAAATACTCACATAATGCAATAAGATTATTCTTTTTTCACTTTTGACGTGTAATTGAAAGCAAAATTCATCAAGCTATCCTGTCCGAGAGAACCACCGTTTTAATCGCCATAATAAGATTTATCCTATTTTTAGCTTCACCCACAGATCTGTATTTACACCGAGTCTATCTCCATTTCAAACGATTCGTGCTAACAGGGTTATGTTTCAAACATCAAGGGCCCCATGGTCCTTTCATGGCATATTGCATTGCCCGATTGTCACCGAACACAACCATTCTTCACGGTGCCAGAGAGTAAACGGACCACCGACAGCAATAAAGGACCGTCCGAGCGAGGAACATAAGGGTGTACCAGTCGGTTTGGGCTTTCAATGCCCTCCAGAATAGTCTCAAAAGGTCTTAACCCGCAGTTCGATACTTTTTGAAAAGTTTGTGGGAAGCGCCTTGCCTTGGGCATTATGTCTTACAGTTTCGTCAAGGATTCAACACAGACCCTACACGCCTTACAATCTATGTCAAATTAAACTACGACTTTGCCTAGATGGACGGGATTGAATCAGCGCGAGACAAGGGTGAGAATAAGCACGTAAAACCGGTCGAACCCCATCACAATTTCAGTCCGCCAGTCATTGCCATTCCGCCTTGTTCAGAAAGAACGATCTTTAAGATTATCTATTTCACGTTGTTTGCTTTTTTTCACCAATTTGCGGCGTCCCCCAGCGATAAGTAAACATAGGTCTAGAAATGCCGATTCGAAGACGCGATCGCAGCGTTCGCCCATACTTGAAACGTGCAGTGACGCTGGCTACCCTTGCACACAACGCATTCAACATAAAATCGCTGCGGTTCTGAAAACACTTCGCCAGTCATCACATACTGATACGAGTCGCGGCTACAAGCTTAACAGTCGCTGATTGACTAGACCATCAACGGAGGGACACCGACGAGACCTGGTGACGAGAAATCGCGATAATCAATGAGAATTGATTCCGCCATGTTTAAACAGCTCCCCTGATCTCATCGGCTGTTCGATTATCTCCCCTTTTCCATGCTTTCATCGGCACTTCGATTCATGTTCTTGCAGTGCTTTCATTGGCTTTCGATTATCCCCTGGTCTCATAGCCTTTTCGATCCTTTAAGCTGTTTGGAAGCAAGTTCCCAAGACTCCAGCGTAATAATACCACAAGAAAGACGTACTCTTCTTAAAAATTGCAATTTTCATCGACAGGAGAAATATTTTTAAAAGCCCATGACTAAGGAAATTGATCATTTGAATCGACGTTTTCAGTTTGTTTCCAATTTAACACAAAGCTGTCCCGCGCTGACCATTTTCAAGTCATGGCGGACACAGCCTAATCAATAGGACAGCCCTGCTTCGTAATTACTTTCACTGTCATTTTTCGCTTCGATCGCAATATCTTCTAATACCGTTGAACTACTTATGCGAAAACCGGTGCCTGCAACGGATTATCGTTCGTCTTCATATTTGCAATGGTGAAGCTTAAGAACTTGTTTATGGGAAGAATTCCAATCCTTCTAAGCTGAAGAGCGCCCCATGGCCGAAATGTTTTGTTCCAAAACACGCCAGGCGCGCTGAATAGGTTTCAAGTGTTGTTGCAAATAAATGGATGTACCATCAGGAAGACTCTGTATTAATCATATCCCAATTATATTGTGGAACTGCAGTGTCTGCGTGGAGGGACAGGGCGTTTGGCGTTTGCTTTACCGTTTCCAGTGTTGTGTTTGGTAGGTCTGGAATGTCAGTATAGTTTGGAATTTGTGGAGGCTAACAATGCATTACATTAGTCTGTCATACAGACCCTGAAACCAATATATTCCAGAAAGCCCATGCAAGTCTAGATTTCCACAGTTTCAGGGCTCCATTTCATTATATTTTATTATTTTTATTGTGAACTGTTTTTTTCTGTAAAATATGTTTATTTCAGAGACTAATTTCTATTGTTAGTCTAGCATTACATCTGTATCGACAGTTGCGTGGAAAAGGGTGTCCAGATCTATGCGTTCGGTTGGCGTGAATGGTTTTTAACCTTGTGTGTTGGTGAAATCACGTATATGTACCTCTGTGTCTGTGTGTGTGTGTGCGTGCGTGCGTGCGTGCGTGCGCGTTTGTGTGTATATGACAGCGTGTGTGTGTGTGTCCGGCCGTGTGTAAATTTGTTCATGTAATCATGTCAGCGTTTGTGGGCACATGTTTGTATGTAAACCTGTCCATAAATTTGTTGGCTCTTTGAGTGGCATTTTAAAAGTTGGGAGGTGAGGTGAGGTGAAATTGGGCTTAATGTCGTGCTTGAGAATATTTCACTCATATGACGACGTGCATGCGTGTGTTTGTGTATGTGCGGCTGCTTGTACTAGCCCAGACTTAAGCTGGTTTTATAGTGCTAGCCCACTGAGATACCATGCTGCAGTGAAGCATGAATACCCCACTCAGACACATTATACTGACTCCGAGCCGACCAGTCCTTGTTGCACCCATTAATGCCGAGCGCCAGGCAGGGACCAACAAGTACCATATTTTAATGTCTTTTGGTATAACGCGGTCGGGGATCGAACCCGCGCTCCAGGCGGACGCTCTAACCACTACAGCACGGAGGCAGTCTAGAAGTTGGGAAGTACACTATAGATAAACTGTATGGATAACAACTTCTTTATTCCGTATTCGTAATTCCTGCATGACAACGGTACAAGAATCTGCATCGAAAACGTCGCACTCACGAAATAAAGAAGTTGTTATCCATACAGTTTGTATTGTACTTGTTGCGTTGATGTGAGCACCACGTAACATGTCTGACCTAAAGACATTAAATTTGTTTCCTGCACAGACCCCATCGACACCGATACAGGTAACGACATTGAAGGCTTTTATTATTGTCCCGAAGAAGTCTTCTCTTGGCTTTACAAAGAGATGCTATAAGGTCATAATCCTGTTCAGACCCTCTTCGTGCGTTGTAACAGAAGGAAGCCCGACTGAACCAGATCAAGGCAAATACGAGAGCGCTGAATGAGTTCATAGCCACACTTGTGGATTGTAGATGACATATTTGTCCACTGGTGCGTTGTCCTGACAGTGGAACACACTATTTCCCTCAAATCTGCTCTACAATAAGCTCCGTTTGTTGTCTGTCCTTTGTGAAGCCGGATAGTCTACCGTGATGACGCCCTTGGCATCCGAAAAACCGATCACATAGCCTTTCCAGTTCAGCTCCAAACAGATCTAGAATAAACTGAGTGTCTGGTGCGTTTTGTATGAGATGCCAGGACCTTTAAAACCTAATGAGCTGTAGTTTAACGTTTAGTCTCTGAATATTTATAATATTTATAGAAACATTAGTTCCATGTAGAATACAATGAGCCCCAGTGAGACGGCATACCTGGAGAAATCTAGACTAGTTTTATCAAGGGCCTTAGCATTAAAGAAAGGGCTCGGCGGGAGGGAAAATGCTGTGGTTTAGGGAGTGTGATACCGAATAAACGAGATGGTACTTTCTTCAAATATTAACGCATACACTCTAAATATACATAATTTTGATAGAAACTAATAATTCCTTGTAAATTAAAGAGAAGCTCCAGATAGGAGATTCAGAACGGGGGTAAATTTAGACTTGCTTTATTTAGAAAGGGCTGGGAAGGAAAAGTAATGCGGTTCAGGGACTGTGACACAGACTATTTTCTTCAATGCTAAAGTTTCTGTGGTAACAGAATGTGCCCTCTATTGGGAAATGCCTACTGACTAAGCGGTACAACGCTCAGTCATTCGCCAGTCGGTCATCGCCATGTCATGGATTCGCTGGATCGTTGCGATGTTCCAGACAGGGGATGTCTTCAAGGCTGCCCTTGCTATGTATAACACTCTGCTTCCCATCTCCTTACAGTGGATGAGGGTAACGTGTTCGTAGTGTTGTATTCGTGCAGTCATGGGCTGCTTTTGATGTTAAGTCCCTTTTGTACAGTACTTGATCTAAAATTTGTCACAGACCCATATTAATTTGCTAATTGTCAAAGAGAAACAATTCACACAACTGACTCAACTGACTTACACGTCGATGACATCATGGAATGTCCGTAACAAAATATTTCACTATCGAACCATTTCTTCTCAGGAGATGGGTGAGTGAGTGAGTATGGTTTTACGCCGTGTTGAGCAATATTCCAGCAATATCACGGCGGGGGACACCAGAAATGAGCTTCACACATGTGAGGAATCGAACCCGGGTCTTTGGCGTTACGATCGAACGCTTTAACCACTGGGAAACCCCAACTGAGCGGATAGATAAGTTGGGGGTCGGATGAGTGAGTGGATGGGTGAATAGGTGAGCTTTAAGGTGACTGAGTGAGCGGATGGATGGGTGAGTTGGTAGATAAGTGAGCTGAGTGTAAGTGTGTGAGTTGGTGAGTGATAGAGTTGGTGAATGATTTAGTGGAGGAGTGTGTATGTGTGGTTGGTGGGCTGACTGGCTGACTGACTGACTGAGTTTGGTTTTACGCCGCTTTTAGCAATATTCCAGCAACATCACGGCGGGGGACACCAGAAATGGGCTTCACACAATGTGCCCATGTGGGGATTCGACCCCGGGTCTTCGGCGTGACGAGCCAACGCTTTAACCATTAGGCGTGGTTGGTGGGCTGATGTGTGAGTGGATGAACTTACGATGGACCAGGTAAGTTTGCTTGTTTGTTATTTAACGCCGCACTCAGACATATTCCAGCTATGTGACGTCGGTCTGTTAATAATCGAGTCTGGACCTGACGATGGAGTGATCAACAGCATGAGCATCGATCTACGCAATTTGGAACCGATGACATGTGTCAACCAAATCAGCGAGCATGACCACCCGATCCCTTAATCGCCTCAAATGACAAGCATGGGTTGCTGAAGACCCATTCTAGATCTGATATAAGTGAATAAGCGAGAGAGTGAGACCACACAGTTTGAAACAGTTTTCCGCGTGGGTTGGCAGATACTATGCCCTCCCTCATGGGCAACTCTGTTCATCGTCAAAACTGGGCGGTGGGTAGCTTAGTGGTTACAGGGACAGGTAGATAGTACAATCGCAATTACGATGGTGATTATGATTTTGATGTGAGTGAGTCAGTGAGTTTGGGTCAACGCTGCTCTGAACAGTATTCAGTTATATCACGGCGTGTCGCCTTGGTCTCCGAGGAAGGTCAGAACTGATGCGGGGCGGTGGGGAAGCCAGCTGCCTAATGGTTAAAGCGTTCGCTCGTCACGCCGAAGACCGGGGTTCGATTCCCCACATGGGTACAATGTGTGAAGTCCATTTCTGGTGTCGACAGCCGTGATATTGCTGGAATATTGCTAAAAGCGGCGTAAAACGGAACATACTCATCGTCGTAAGGAAAGCAGGCTCTGGCGCTTTAAACCACTCACTCACCCTGTTTCAAGAGACTGTATGCCATATTGTGTCTTTGAATTCCTTAACTAGTTGTCATCTGTTGTCCCTTGGTGTTGAGCACCACGGAGGTCTGTTTAATCAAGCAGCGCCATGGAATCGAGTGTCTGGTCACAATTTACTTTACACGGCTTTTCAGTGTGGTGTGGATATCACCGCTATATCCACTGTCGCAGCCATTTGCTTTACATATTACTTCATGTACAGTTCAAGATGAAGAGGCTTGTGGTCATTTGTTAAACATTCGTCTTCTGGTGCTTTCACTAACTGACGCGACCTCCCACCTCCATGACCTCCAGCCGACATTTGCGTCTGCCCCTGAGTGTGAACTTGTTCTGAAAGTTAGTAACTCGGAAATGTATTTTGTAGTCCATTACGTGTTTAGGGTTCGGTGCAACGAGCTGTGGTGAGTTTAGTCATAGGGTGTAGGTAGGGTCTGCTTAATGGAAGAGTAGGAATACATGTTTTCAGTGTGCTGCAGAGAGTTTAGAATCAGTTCGTAGGAAACTTACGTTTTAATGACTGTATGGGAAGTCTATACTTTCGCCCCTTTGTCGTGAGTTTAGATCGTCTTTGGTATGTAAGGAGAGTTGGGAGATTTGAATGTGTCACTGGGGTGTTGGAAACGCGTATGTTAATGGGGTGTAGGGAGTTTATGCGTTCAGTGCGATGTATGGAGTTTAAAAGTGAGCTTTCTGATGCGTAGGGAGTTCCAGCTCTTTAATAGGGAGGATTAGGTTCAGCGCAGTGAAGGGAGTACGTATGTTCAACGAGGTGTAGGGATACGTATGTTCAGCCCGGTGTGGGGAGTTCATATGTTCAACGAGGTGTAGGGAGTACGTATGTTCAGCGAGGTGCAGGGAGTACGTATGTTCAGCGAGGTATAGGGAGTACGTATGTTCAGCGAGGTGTAGGTTGTACTTATGTTCAGCGAGATGTAGGGAGTACGTATGTTCAGCGAGATGTGCGGAGTACGTATGTTCAGCGAGGTGTAGGGAGTTCATATGTTCAGCTAGCTGTAGGGAGTTCATATCTTCAACGAGGTGTCGGGAGTACGTATGTTCAGCGAGGTTTAGGCTGTACGTATCTTCAGCGAGGTGTAGGGAGTACGTATGTTCAACGAGGTGTAGGGAGTACATGCGTTCAGCGCAGTGTTGGGAGTTCAAATATGTCGATCGAGGGCGTCTATGTGTTCACCCAGGGAGACTATATCCCTGGTTCACCGTACGTTTTAGCGAGGTGGAGTCGGCGAGCTAGGTTCGGTGTTTGGAGTTGATATGCTCTGCCACGTGGATAAATGCACAAACCTAACTTAATCACTCACACTTACTCACTCACACTGACTCATTCACTCAACAAAACCATATCAATCGGACGATGCATTAGCAACGTGTTATGTGAAAAATCTCTTTTCGCGCACATGTGCCGTGTTCAAACCATACCAAATTCCTTGTGTTTGTAGGGAAATTTCCTCATTCAGATGGAACCTATGAAAAGTATCTGTATTTTATATTCCGAGTATCGACATCTGCATCGGCTGCCGAGGCACATCTTTCCGATCTCGCTTTCTCTCGCGGGACTGAACTCCAGATTTGAGGGAGTTAACTGCGAAACGCGAGGCGCATAAAGTTAATATACACCCGCTACGAAGTCGTTGCAAGCTGTCGTAAAATTACTGATCCCCTGTTGAATTTAGTAGAATCGTTCAAGACATGCAGGTTTTCCTATAAATCATCTGCTCCTTAGATTTCGGAAATGAGACAAAGCCGAAGCACGATTACATTTTATTGTTACATTATTCAATAACAATTCCCGTTGAAGTTGCCCCGTCACTGCAGATTTCTCCAAATGGCCCAAACAGGCTGTACTGGCTCTACAGGTTCCGGAAATAACCTTAAATAGAGCTTTGGAACAAGCACTTGTAGGCGTGGATGTACGTGTGCGTTAAGTATGGGTGTGGTGTACGTGTGCGTGACGTATAAGTCTGAGTGAATATGTATGTGACGTATGGTTGTGAGAGTATTTGTCCGTGACGTATGGGTTTCTGTGTACGTGTGCGTGATGTGTGGTTGTGAGTATACGTGTGCGTGATGTGTGGTTGTGAGTATACGTGTGCGTGAGGTGTGAGTATACGTGTGCGTGAGGCGTGAGTGTGAGTATACGTGTGCGTGAGGTGTGAGTATACGTGTGCGTGAGGCGTGAGTGTGAGTATACGTGTGCGTGACGTATGGGTTTCTGTGTACGTGTGCGTGATGTGTGGTTGTGAGTATACGTGTGCGTGATGTGTGGTTGTGAGTATACGTGTGCGTGAGGTGTGAGTATACGTGTGCGTGAGGCGTGAGTGTGAGTATACGTGTGCGTGAGGTGCGAGTGTGAGAGTATATGTCCGTGACGTACGGGTTTCTGTGTACGTATGCGAGACGTACGGGTGTGCTTGACGTATGAGTGTGGGTGTACATTTGCGTGTGCGTCCGATTTTAGTATCCCAGCAAAATCACACGAGAATGGGTCAAAGACATTGTACCCATGTTGGAATTGAACCCGAGAATTCAGGGTGATTAGCGAACGCTTTTACCACAGTGCTACCTAGCAGCATCGACAGCATGCAATACTAACGCCACTATTTCTGTGTATATTTTACTTTTCCTCATATTTGCAACTCAAGTGAAAGACTGACTGACTGACTGAGTTTAGTTTTACGCCGCTTTTAGCAATATTCCAGCAATATCACGGCGGGGGACACCAGAAATGGGCTTGACACATTGTGCCCATGTGGGGAATCGAACCTGGTCTTCGGCGTGACGAGCCAACGCTTTAACCACTGGGCTACCCCACCGCCCCCTCAAGAGAAAGAACACACGATTTGTATGTTTTACTTGACAAACAAACTTCAGTTTTCTTGAAATAAGCTTACCTAGAAAACTGTCGCGATATCCATAATATGTTATTAGATGAAGTGTTACACATCTGTCATTTGTATCTTGTTACATAAAACTGTAATTGTTTATATATGTGTACAAGTTTCGTTACGAACTGATATCATATTTGTTTTATTCTAACAAAAAAAATCTTTTTCACACTTGTAGGTTTTATTGCAACAATATCAAAAGACACAGAACAAAACTCATTTCGTCCATTTGAGAGATTCGAACTTGGGAGTTCGACGAGACGAGCGAACTCTGAAACCCCAAGCCACTCTGCTATCCTTCTCAGTGTCTGACTTGGATGGCATGAATGACAGTATCACTGCATTGTCTGGTCCAGGCGTGCTTATGACTGTAGAGGAAGCATCAAAATCTGTCAAATAAAAACTCTTTACTTAGATTTTATTATTATGATGGTTTTATTGTTGTTTTTTGTTGTTGTGTCTCATAGTCCTAAATAGGTCGGACACTTAATAATAAATGTTCTTCTTCTTCTTCTTCTTCTTCTTCTTCTTCTTCTTCGTCTTCGTCCTCGTCTTCTTCTTCGTCGTCGTCGTCTTCGTCTTCTTCGTCGTCTTCGTCTTCTTCTTCTTCGTCGTCGTCTTCGTCGTCTTCTTCTTCGTCTTCTTCTTCGTCTTCTTCGTCGTCTTCTTCTTCTTCTTCGTCTTCGTCGTCTTCTTCTTCTTCTTCGTCGTCGTCTTCTTCTTTCGTCTTCTTCTTCTTCTTCTTCTTCTTCTTCTTCTTCTTCCTTCTTCTACTTCGTCTTCTTTTTCTATATGGCAGAATAAGCCTAGTAGCCCCCTCCTCTAATCTCCTTAATTGCATTCATACCTGACTGCATTCAAAACACCTGCTACTATTGTGAGTGAGTGAGTTTGGTTTTACGCCGCTTTTAGCAATATTCCAGCAATATCACTTCAGGGGACACCAGAAATGGACTTCACGCATTGTACCCATGTGGGGACTCGAACCCGGGTCTTCAGTGTGACGAGCGAACGCTTTAACCACTAGGCTACCCCCACCGAGGCGGGACTATTGTGCCACGTGTTACCCTTACTAACATGCACCGATGAAGATCCTAGTGAGAATGGGTCTTCAGCAATCCATGCCAGTGGGAGGCGACTTACGGGATCGGTGGTCAGGCTCGCTGGATTGGTTGATGCATGTCATCCCAAATGCTTTAATTGATATTCATGATGTCAATCACTGGATTGTCTGGTCCAGACTCGATTATTCACAGGCCGCCGCCATATAGCTGGAATGTTGCTGAGCGTTAAACAACAAATACACAAACAAATGCCATTCGATTACAATTGTAAACCAATCAAACCGTCGACACAAACATACCATTTATAAGTCACAATTTCATTGGTTAATTCAAAATTAGTTATATTTTAAAGAACCGTCATGCCTTTCCCTTAAAGAAGGTCTCCTAGTCTGGTGAACATGGACGTTGTCTGGCCACACGGAACCGTTGTGAGCCAAAGATGTAAGTTCTCAAACGTGAAGGATAGTAAATTCGATGATGGGAATTAATAAATAAATAGATCAGAGCATTGATGATGAAGCCATGTGATGGACGATGCGTATTAGGGATGAAACTTGTTGTTCCGTGTCTACGGACACCTCGATGGGGTTAAGAATAAGAAACAGAATTAAATGCGAGTTTATCATTTACAACAATTGATTATAAATTTTCTCATCTCCTTTAGCATCCCCACTGGGCACAGTTGCAACAGATCAAATATAGCATTAAAAACTCCTCTGAATTCCACAGAAATCCAATCAATATTTCTGTTAGAACACATTTTGTTCATCGATTAGAGGAAAACGATTTTTTCGTTTTTTGTATTTGCAAACATTTTGGGATGTTGTAATAGCCGCGCGATTTAGACACACGTGACGGGAGGAAATCTATACGAAAACGTGTTTCAAAGTTCTAATAAGACCTAATATGGTCCATGCCGAACTTAATCGCGCTATGCTGTGTGTCTTTAATTCCTCAGTGATAAAACTAGATAGCAATTAGGATGTCCATTACAAAACGACTCACATTCCGTCAGATACTGACGTCATTAATACGATATGGAGGCATGTTAATTCACGTGAAATGACGTGAGTCGCGAGATCACGTGGGAACTCGACATCTGGGTACTCTCACGTAACCCGGTCGCGAGAAGGCCTTTTTCTCGATCTTGATTAGCGAAATAAACACAAACTCCATCCGGGTTCTTGCAGCGACTCGCCAATTGTTTGTGCTCAAGGTTTCAATAGATAGTTGATTTTATTGGGAAGTACATAACATAACAACCGTCAATATTGATCTGCACCGAATGATAGCTGCAGCTAATCGATAAGTAAACTCTATTTGTTCGATCTTCTATGCAATGACGTGTGATATCATCATATCTATCGATAACGTCCCATGTCAAAAATAACTTTTGGTTTAATGCCTCAATATGCAATATTCCATCTATACAGCGGTCTGTAGGCAAAGGAGTCTGGACCAGACAATCCTGTGATTGTTACCGTGACCATTATTCAATGTAATTCGTGGAATACCATACTACTTCTTTTTAGTATGCATCAAACAAGTCAGCGAGCCTGACCACCCAATCCGATTGTCGCCTCTTGCGACAGCCATTGGTTGCTGATGATCAGTTCTAACCCGGATGTTCAAGGGCGCATATC
The DNA here is from genome assembly GCF_003918875.1 of Haliotis rubra. Classification (NCBI taxonomy): domain Eukaryota; kingdom Metazoa; phylum Mollusca; class Gastropoda; order Lepetellida; family Haliotidae; genus Haliotis; species Haliotis rubra. The sequence goes on from NW_025765338.1 coordinate 187,728, forward strand.
CATAAGGGTCTCAGGCAGCACGGTATCGGCGTTGTAAGTCGATCTCCATCCCTTTGTTGTGCCAGGATCTGCTGTTCTGGTTCCAGTTTTGTTATCCCGAGATTGTTGGTTTTAGTCAGTGAGTGAGTTTAGTTTTACGCCGCTTTCTAGCAATATTACAGCAATATCACGGCGGGGGACACCAGAAATGTGTCCCTGTGGGGAATGGAACCCGGGTCTCGGCGTGACGAGAGAACGCTTTAACCGCTACGCTACCCAACCACCCTTGTTCGTTAGACATACACGTCTAAGACCGGTATCAGTTCTGACCTTCCTCGGAGGTCAAGGTGACACGCCGTGATATACCTGAATAATGTTCAGAGCAGCGTTGACCCTCACTCACTCGCTCACTCACTCACTCACTCACTCACTCACTCACTCACTCACATTTAAATCATAATCACCATCGTAATTACCATTGTACTATCTACCTGTCCCAGGAGATCCTGGCGGTGGGGTAGCCTAGTGGTTAAAGCGTTCACTCCGAAGATCCGGGTTCGGTTATCCACGGGTACAATGTGAGAAGCCCGTTTCGGGTGGTTCCCGCCATGATATTGCTGGAATACTGCTAAAAGCGGTGTAGAAACCACTCATTAAGGAGGCTGGAAGGATCGCGGGTAACAATACAGATGCCCAGCAACCTATGCTAGTCCTGAAAGACGCTGTATTTCCTCCCATCTCAAGGCTCATGATGTCAATCACTGTTTTCTGGAATGAGTGAGTGAGTGAGTTAAGATTTAAAGTCACATCGGCAATATTTCAGCCATATCGTGACTAAAACTAGTTCTAAATTTGTAATACATACATATAATATATAAAACCCTGTCAACGAAGAAGAGTAAAACCACTAGATTATCACAGATTGAGTTAAAACTAGCTAGCATATACAGTGTATCTTTAAAAGTAGAAAATTATTTCTGGACAATACAATGTAAAATGGGGCTATAGATCGCCAACACTGTTTCCTGGACAACATTTACCACTACATCGGTACAATGTGTGAAGCCCATTTGAAGGAATTTCTGATGTCCCCAGCCGTGATATTGCTGGAATATTGCTAAAAGCAGCGTAAAACTAAACTCACTCACTCACTCCAACATTTACAGACCGTCATCATGCTGATGGAATATTGCTGCGTGCGGCTCACTCACTCACTCGCTCGCTCGCTATTGCTAGAATATTGCTAAAAGCAGCGTAAAACTAATCTCACTCACTCACTCACTCACAGACCGTCATCACTGAACATTTACAGACCATCATCATGCTGATGGAATATTGCTGCGTGCGGCTCACTCACTCACTCACTATTGCTGGAATATTGCTAAAATCAGCGTAAAACTGATCTCACTCACTCACTCACTCTACATTTACAGACCGCCTTCACGTAGCTGGAACATTGCTGCGTGTGGCATTAAGTATAATATATTCAAGGTTAAGTCGTCAATCAATATCAGGCTTATCATTAATGTTTTCATAATAGAATTATATGTTCCAGTTATTGTTTCAGTTTTATTTCTATAATTCTTACCATCTGCATACTTTTCATCGGCGTTGTTTTCATTGCTATCACTTCTCTTAAGCAGTTTCGGGGTGGTGGGGTAGCCTAATGGTTCAAGCGTCCGCTCGTCACGCTGAAGACCCGGGTTCAATTTCCCACATGGGTACAACGTGTGAAGCCCATTTCTGGTGTCCCCCGCCGTGATATTGCTGGAATATTTCTAAAAAGCGGCGTAAAACCATACTCTCTCACTCACTCACTTAAGCACTTTCACTATCCAATAATGTAATATAATACACCTTGACAATAAGACCGGCCACCGATTCCCTCCAACCACCCCCATGTTTGAGCTGAACGTATATACACCACCTGGTAAACTCCCTCAAAAAATCTAATTTCTTCTAAGCTGTGAAATTTGACACGGTGAAAGAAATGCCCCGAAATGTTAAAAAGAACCTAGAGAGAGTAGATTGTTTCTCTCAACCAACGTACAGAGCTCCGTATCATGTAAAATCGGAAATCTGTCTCAGCAGCTGAAGTGGAGTTGTCTATGGGCTGTTGATTAACTGCAGCAAAAACACCCTCTCCATCCACAATGACGACGGATACATCAATACTTACACTCGATCCGGGCTGTGGACCAGCATGCCCGAACCCTGATCGAGCATAATGACAATCAAATGTTGGCCGTGCTGTAGTATCCTGACAAACTTCCTAGGGTAAATATCGAATAGATTTCTCCTCTAAAATAGTCTTCTTCAAGTGTCGGCTTAGGGTCTATTAATCTCCAACCTCAGGTGACTTGGAAAAACAAGCGGCTATGTACCCCGTCTTGTTTACGCGCTAAAAGCGGCGTTCGAACAACTTTAGAGAATATATATTATCTGGAATCAAAGAATAAACATTGATAGGAAACCACTAAAATATCGTCAATATCTCCGCATGATGGCCGCTGGATAAAAAAGTCCAAGCAAGCACTGGAAACGTAAAAAGTACAAAGAAAAGCAAATAGAATGGAGACAAAAAATGCATAACGCTCCTCTTAAGTGTCTAAAATAACGCCGTGACGTCACGAGATTCTCAGCGTGACAGTCTATTCTCAAGGATGTCGATCGGTTATTGGGTTCTCTCAGTGTGCTACCGCATGCCATCGTTTTCATTGATTTCTACGGCTGTTATTTGTTCAATCAACATCACGTGACGTCATCACTCTGTGCTGAGCGAGTCTGAAAATGGGTGAACGTCATCTGACGTCATTTGGTTTGGGATGTCTGAGCTCTACGTCATTAGAAATTGAGCTTGTGGCGTTTGTTGAAAATGTGTTTGTCTTGGGCGAGAGTGGATTATTGTGATTGTGATGTCTCCACGACAGTGAAGAAGAGCAGCGAAAATGAAACTGTGTCTCTCAACGGATCTTATCCCATGTTGATTTTCAGCTGAAAATATTAGATACACACCAAAGTGTTATAGAAAATATAGCTATAGAGTTGTAGATAACAGAGGTACAGATAAGCTGCGTATCTCTGAAATCATGCGAATATTTATGTGAAAACTCAATACGGCCAAATATTGCCATTGGTCGCATTGAGGCCGGAAAGCTTTCTGGAACAGTTGCCCGTCATCTAAGCGTACACAAAACAACAATCTCACGACTTTGGAATCGTTACACACAGTTCCATGCAATTGAAGATCGTCCAGGGCGGTAGACCTAGGATCACCACACCGGCTCAGGATCGCTTTATTCGACTCAACCACCTACGTAATCGGCATGCCACCCACCATCACTGCAACACAGGTGCCAGGTTTGAAGTATCGGCCCAAACCATCAGGAACCGTTTACGCCAGGGCAGAATTTGTGCAAGAAGACCATTTGTTGGTACGTCTTGAAACGCGCCAGCATCGACGCCAACGTCGGGTGGTGTACTAACGTAAGAGATGGACCCTAAGAAACTGGAGAGTCTGGTTAGTGACGAGTCTCGTTTCTTCAACGACATTCAGACAACGTGTCTATAGACGAGCAAATGAACGTTTTGCACCGAACTGCGTTCGACCAGGTCGACAGATTTGGAGGAGGAGCATCATGGTATGGGGAGCCATGTCTTACAACCAACGGTCGAGCTTGGTCATCATTCGTGGCCGTTTTGACGGCACAACGGTACATTGATGACGTCTTACAGCCCACATCTTCTGCCGATAATCGACCAGCAGGGGAGTTGTTTCAACATGGCAATGCCACGCCCTCATACAGCTCGTGCAACGGTGGCATTCTACAGAATTCAAACGTCAACGTGATGCCGTGGCCCTCAGATCGCCAGACATCAATCCTATCAGACATCTGTGGGACCAGCTGGATCGTCGTGTTCGTGCGTACACCACAACCGCACACGTTGGTTGAACTGGCCACCTGCCTCCAGGAAGAGTGGAGAGCAATCCCCAGGAAAACATCCGCCGTCTGATTCGTTTCTGTTCCGAGTGCTGCTGTGATTAGAGCTCGTGGCTCTACAACGGATACTGAACAACGCCCCTAGTAAATTGAGTTCGATACTGATACCGTGCTTTATTTACCTTATACCGTGCTGACCTAAGGTTCACCATGTCAAATTTCATGGCATTATCTTGAAAATACAAATGTAATAGCAGTTAAAATTACTATAAACATTACAAAAAACGAGGGTTGCGTTTCTTTTTTTGAGAGGTGTATTAAATGGTCTCTGAATAACACGACATGCTTTTGTTGTTGGTAATACTAACGGATCTTACGGGTGATTGTAAATGTGAGGATGGTCTTACGAGACTAAACCAAAAGCACGTCAAGGGAAATAGGAAGTGGCTTAGCATGTTGTAGATGGAAGTAATCTGCGGGATGTGAAATCGAAAGTTTTAAACTCTCAGGCATCCATCGCCCGATTCAGTTCAATACAGGATTCTACAATTATGTGCGGGTGGAAGTGATTGTAAATGGCGAGGATGGTCTTACGAAGTTCAGCAAAAGCGTCATGGGAAATAGGAGAGTGGCTTAGCATGTTGTAGATAGAAGTAATCTGCGGGATGTGAAATCAGTTTAAACTCTCCGGGCATCCTTCGCCTGATTCAGTTCAATACAAGTTCACCGCAATTATTGCACGGGTGATTGTAAATGGCGAGGATGGTCTTACAGAGACTAACCAAAGAAAACACGTCGAAAGGAAATAGGAAGTGGCTTGCAGCATGTTGTAGATAGAAGTAATCTGCGGGATGTGATCGGTTTAAAACGCGGGCATCCTTCGCCCGATTCAGTTAAATACAACGTTTTACGATGCCGTGAAGATCCGGGTTAGGAAATTGATCTTCTGCAACCCATGTATCGTAGAGGCAACTAACGGGATCTGGTGTAGGATCACTGACTTGGTTGACACGTCATAGTATCTAACTGCGTGGTTCGATTCTCATGCTGTTGATCACTGGATTGTCTGAATTGAGACTCGATTGTTACAGACCGCCAGAATATAGCTGGAATATTGCGGCGTAAACTAAACTCAATCACTCATTCATTTGCTACTATGTGAACAAAACGTAAAAGCTGGAATAAGGTATTTTCCAACTGCGCGAAGCCTACTACATGTATAAAAAATTGATCTTATTATCAGTGAATGTTTGACAAATATTGATGTGTATTGCAGTTGCGACCGGACTTCGACGATAACTGTGTCGCGCGTGCATCTCGTGATACGGAATACGACTGTGTCTCTGACGTTGTCAAACGGGTAGAAACATTATGATCCTCTTTGTTATTAAACCAACAGAAATGACATCGATAACATGAGTTGCTGACCAGTAGAATATCTTAGGCTGCATGCACTTGGCAAGTTCAGCAACAAACATCACAGGCTAGTATTTCATGTACCAAACGAATATTATACAACTGCCTTAGGCAACAGAACTACTATGATAGAGAAAAAGGCGCGTATATGTATTTAAGGCGAGAAGTCAACATTAAATGCAAATCGTATTTAATAGATCCTTTATGAATATATGTTTACGGCGAATCTTCTGGTGTCCATTGTACCATTGTTATCGTGTACTTTTATATATAACAGATCTGCGGATAGTCTTCGGATGGTATTACATTATAGAGGAAGATATTACGCATTATCATGGGAAGGTATTACGCATTATCAGGGGAAGGTATTGCACATTATAGCGGGGAAGATATTACGCATTATCGTGGGAAGGTCTTACATTATGAGGAAGATATTACGCATTATCGTGGAAAGGTATTACCAGTTATCGTGGGAATGTATTACACGCATTATCGTGGAAAGGTATTACAGATTATGGCGGGAAGGTAATTATACATTATTGTTGGAAGGTATTACGCATGGTCGGCAGAAGGTATTACGCATTATCGTGGAAAGTATTACACATTATTGTGGTAGGTTGTTACGCAGTAATCGCGGGAAAGGCATCATAAGATTATCATTGGGAAGCGTACAGATTATCGTGGGAAGGTATTACAGATTACCGTGGAAGGTATTACACATTATCATTGGGAAGGTATTGCAGAATTATTGTGGGAAACTATCACACATTATCGTGAATGACATTACACATTATCGTGGAAGGTACTTACATTTATTTTATATTACCAATATGAGTTTATCGCTTTTAGAAGATAATAGCAATAATAATGCATTTGTTTAAGCCCTGTCCAGCCAGTCCTGCTCGAGTGGCGCTGTGCAGAAAATGGAGAAACTAGTAGGTGCCTAGAAAAAGATGAGTTTTGGATTTGGCTCCTGTGCTTCCAGGAAGATGCTGATCTCAGTTCAACTGGCTTAGAGTTCCACAAGCTGGTGCAGCAGCTTTAAAGCTCTGTCTCCCATGGATCGTTTTGTAGCAGGCTGCCTCTTTTCTCAGACCTCAAGACACGAGTTGGACGATAGATTTCGATGATGTCTTTGAGGTAAGCTGAGTGATTTGATATTGCATAGGGTTGAGTAGGTGATGCAAAATATTTTGTACTGTATTCTCCTCTTTGCACAGGAGCCGGTGCTTGTCTCAACACAGGGGTGATGTGTTCCTGACATTTGTCCTGGTTATGATCCTGGCAGCTCTGTTTTGTACAAGCTGCAGATGTTCGGATTGCTGCTGCCTGACACGAGGTTGCGTGAGTCTGGAAGCGTGAGATGACGTATGGCTGGCAAAGTTGGTTGTGTCAATGTCCAAATGGCGGCGGATTTTTCTTATTTTCGGCGGAGATGAAAGGTTGATCTTGCTGTTAGGGCTTGTGATTCTGGTGACAGTGAAGAACGAAGAAGCAAACACTGGGTCTTCACCTGGGGCACAGGGCATATAGACTGATCTCCAACTATGAGACTACACTCATATTTTGCGAAGCTGCTGCTGGATTCAATGATCATGAACTCAGATTTGTCGTCGTTGAGTTTCAGAAAGTTGCTGTCATCCATATCTTGATCTTTAGCGACACAGCTCTTTTCCTTAAGCTTAATCATTTGCGTGATTTCAACATTAGCTGGTGTAATTCCTATGTAGAGTTGGTTATCATCCTGCGACAACCATGGAATTTTATGTTGAAACTTCGGATGATATTGCCCTTTGGAAGAATGTACAGTGAAAACAAAATCGGATAAACACAGAGCCGCTGTGGTACGCAAAATTAGGTTTCTCTGATGGATAAGTAGCGTTGAATCTGTACTTGCCAGCTGCCACAGCGAGGATATTTGATGTAACATATCTCTGACTTTAATATAAATTGTATAAAATATATTTGTTTTTCTCCGTAGCTGTTCTTCGGGTTACAACTTATCTCTCTGCACGGGTTTCCCTACCAGATGGCGCTGTAGCGCAGACTGGCGGTACAGCGTTCAGGTTCATGATCACTTGCTGACTACCCTGCTGTTTGAGTGCAAAGTGGTGTTTTGTTACCGCGGCAACGACTGCCAGCTGTGTCGGGGAGTGAATAGCGATAACACTAAAGTATGGGAAATGTATACACGCTATTCAAGATTGTTCAGCGGGCACGCGACCGGAAGTTAGGCATTGTTGTACGGCGTGGATCATCCCAAGACCTGGACGGCCAGTTCATCTGATCAGTCACTTGCATATACAGGTTTATGGTGGCGTAACGCGGTTAGTCACGCGCATTTAATCATAAAACATATTTGCACGTGAAACTATGCATACGTATTCATTCGTCAGCTTTATACATTCATGAACGTTACCAAGGTGGCATGCAAAAGGCATATCAATCGCGAAGTGTGTACGACTCACATAGTTACCATATCTTTGAAGGGCATTTGGGAGTGGAATGATTTATGAGATGTCACCTTCTTTATTGTGGCATATAACACACCATCCATAAACCTTTCTTATCTTTTAACACTTTAACTTGAAAAGAGGTCGTTATCACAGTCAAAGTCGAATGAGAAAGGGGTACGATAGAAATTTACCGCATTGCGCGAGGCAGCATCTGTGTATGTGACAGATATAATGATTATACTGGTTGTAAGCAGTAACTGGTCAAACATTGAAGATTTTGCCATATTTGTATGGCGGACATCTAAGACAGATATTATCTGTTATTCATGTAATTCATATTCATATTCATATTCCTGTGAATTTTTGTCCCACCTTACTAGGTAAGCTTACTTATCGGATTTTTATCATCAGAGGGCGAACCTGTTCATATAAAATTAGCCCTGTTTTTAACACATTCAGCTGACATCAAGAAGATACAGTTTCTTTGGCAACTAATAGCATAATGTTAAATGATGCTTTCCTCTATATACACTGCCCACTTTGCTTGTCGGATCGTAATACTATGCGGAAGACCTTATGTACAATTAACTCTTGCTTTGGTTAAAGGGTTCGATTTCTCCCATAGGTACAATGTAGCAGAAGCCCATTCCTGGCGTCCCTCGCCGTGATATTGGAACATTGCTAAAAGTGGCGTAAAACCATATTCCTCCTCCACATCCAGCGGGTGGTTTCTCAGCGCGTCTTGTTTAGAAACATTGAGCTCTCAAGGGAATGTAATCTGTCTTCCTCTCAATTCGGGCATTTTCAGCTATTTGTAATTTAACGGTCTGAAATCTTGAACACCAGCTTCTCATGAATGGGGGCGGGGGCGTGCTTAGTGGTTAAAGCGTTCGCCCACCAGCTGCGGATCAAGGGTTCGATTCTCCGTATTTGTACATGTGTGAAGCCCATATCTGGTGTCCGCCGACGTCAAATTGTTGGAATATTGCTGCAAGCGGCAGCATAAAACTAAACTCTCTCTCTCTCTCTCTCTCCTC